>NW_009628352.1:17030-72924 GCF_000690535.1 Cariama cristata | reverse complement strand
AGAGGACTTTAAAGGGATAAACATCCTGAAGCAAAATGACACATTTGAAGTAAACTCAAAAGAAAATTTTAAAGTTCCTCTATTTCATTATAAAATTCTTAAAAACTCAATACTTTGCAGATCGCACTCCCCGCCTCAGGTCGCTCCCTGTGATATACCCATGGATTTTGCTAGGATATTTTTCAAAACCCTTCTCCCCTCTCTTGCATCGCTTCCCTCACGAATCCAATCCTTCACTCACCACCCTGCCAGCTCTCCTGTGCAGACATTCAGGGTTTTTTCAGTTATATATTTTAAAGCAGAGCAAGCTGTCTGTTTGCTGGAGCTCTTTGAAGAGACCTACAAACAGAGGCTGACTCAATCAACTCCCCAGGGATGCTGCAAGTCAGCAGACGTAGCCGTTAAGCTGCCGGGAGGTTCAAATGAGGCTGCCCATGGAAAAAAAAATCAAAAAAAAAAAAAGAAAGAAAGAAAGTCAGATCAGAACTGAAGGGGAGTAAAGTCAGACTAGCAACACTTCAGACAATTCCTGGAAAGTAAACAAAGAAAAAAGAAGGAAACAGAAAAAAGATATAGGGAGAGTCTCACTGTTGGAAACTACACCCCGGGCACTCAGCCATGGTCCTGATGGATGTGTGCAGATCATACTGTAGGCTGATTACCTGGCATAAAAGATGCTGAACTTTTCAGGTGTTTCCCACAGAGAGACAAGCACTGGGGGCCAGCAATGCTCAACTGTTGGATAAAGTACATTTTTCTGAGGGCAGAGGAGTGTCAGGGTGCAAACCTGCTGCAAAGTTTTAGCTGTAGCAAGAAGGCCTGTGATCTTTGAGATGGGCTCTCTGCACAGGCATGGAAAATGAGTGCTGTCTTCTCAGCAAGGACATAAAACAGTGAAGGAGCAGCCCAAGCGGCCCAGCTGATGTGGTGGTTATGCCCCCGTGTAGCTTTGCCTAAGAGATTTTGTGCAGAGACCGCACACCCTGGTGAATGGAAGAGCTGTTGCTACGTGCAGATGCTACACATCTGCTACATGTGCTCATGGCTCTAAGGGGTTCTTGGACCAGGTTATTCCTCACAATGCTGCTATTATAATTTTAAATGTCACCAAACACTGGCTTGGAAGCAAAAAGTATCCCTTAAGAACCATTCATAAAAAGCCATGTGTATGGATCATGAAAGTAATATTTCAGCTGCAAGCTGAAATTTCCCAGATAAACTAGGTCTCTAAAAATAACACTTCTTTCCACAGTATCCTATTATAAAAATTAAGATGGTACTTCCACGGGAACTGTTCTTTAGCCTTATCGCTGCCTAGTTGCCTCCATCAGGTTAGGAGCTTAGTGTTTAAAAACAGCAATATGCAGTAGCAATCATTATGTTTTTTCTGGGTCATTGCTTGTCTGTACAAATGTGGCCTATTCAGAGAGAGAAATTTTAAAAAAAAAAAAAAAACACAAACATAAATGGCTCCCTTAAAGCAACTACTTTCCCACCCATCGATATAAGGGTCACGGGACAGCACCAGATGCTCAGACCTGGGTAGGCTCTTGCATAGTTTGTTGGTGCAGAAATGTAGGTGGTTTAAACTCAGAGGGTCTTCAGCTGCTTAAACCACAGCAGCTGATGTGTGGATCAGACACCCCTACCACAGGCAGCGATAGACTCAGAGAGAAGAACAGAAGCTCATCTATCTGAGCTTAACCTGTTAGATATAAGTCAAAACTCTCACACAATTGACACTTTTCTTATGTCCCCCCCATGGGCAGGTGTAATTCTGTCCATGTGCAGCGAGTACAATAGCTCGCCATCCCAATCAGTGTTTTGTGTACCAGGCTGATGGTTGGCCTCTACAACAACGCATTTATTGGCCAGATCTAGTATATGGTTTGTATAGGTCTGTATATACATACGTGTATTAGATAGGGCCGATGGCCCTGTGGTATTTCAGCTGGAGTTCCTGACAGCTGGTGGGACCCCAGACTCAGGAGTCCCAGGGGACAATGTGCTCTCTCCAGCTCCAGCACCTCCTTCCCAATGGCACGCATCCTGCCCCCTCCCCAGGTACAGAGCCCTATGTAGCAGCCACATCTCCTGTCCCGTGATACTGCATCTCGCACAAGATTTGAGAGGCTGACCACTCATTTGGTTCACTTCTTGGACATTTGGAGTACTCATAGCTGAGGCAGAGGCACAAAACCCCAGGGTGGCAGAAACTCGGCCGTGCTGCGCTCCTTGCCAAGCTGTCAAACTACAGCCCTTGCTGTTGTAGATATTGGCAGCCATCCCTATGCGAGTGCTTGCCAGAGGCTTGTGAGGGGTTGTCAAAGAATGAGGATGCCCCTCAAGATCAGCAGATTTATGATCTGGGAAGTCAAGTCAGATAAAACCGATGCATTTCTCTGCCGCAGCTGCACTGCCTCCTTTCCCTCCCAGCAGGTTTGCAACTGCAGCCCAAACACAGCATCATCCTTCTTTCCTCTTTCCTTTGGCAGACCTTTCCGTTCAGTACTCTTGAGGGGTGCAGGATGTGTGGAGCAACTTTTTTCTTGGGGATTGCGGTTTTTGAGTGCAAAGTGGAGAATGTCCCCATGGAAATTTATCTTGGAGCTCAGTTACTTTGGAGAATCTGCTCCCAAATATCCCCTGATTCAAAAAGTATAAAGAATGTGTGCAGGTTTTGGAAACAAGGCTTTAGGATTTTTTTACTGTACTATTAACTTTCAGCTTTCGGTATTGTCAGCTACAGAATGGAAAAGATACTAACTTTCGGTGCTATAAATTAAAACCTAGAAAAACCTTATGTTTATTGAAAAAGTAAGGATGCCTGCCAAAAGGACTTTCTCTTACGAGAATACTGAAGGTCTTAAAGTACATCTGTATGTTATCCTTACGGGGTTTGACAAGGGAAAATAATCATGGAACATAAATACCTTTGCTTTGTCATATCTTGTCAAGCTCTGAGAGATCTCTGGACTATTTACATGTTGAAGAATAGAGGCTGGCAACTTAAAGACCAGTATGTCTTCCAGCCTGGAGACAAGCTACATTTTCTACAACTGCAGCAGGAAGATCCTTCTTGGCCGAAGCACTAGTAACAAGTGCCGTAAACTAGGACATCCTACTTTAAGACTGCTAGAAACCCTAGCAAAGCAGGGTAGGCTAAGGTAAGAGTACTCCGCACTTGAAAACCAGTTTGGCATTTTGTCCAAACACCGCTGTTCCAGAAACAGATAAATTCCAGATTGTGCAGGGAATGTTTTCTATGCTTTCCTAAGTGAGGAGGAGGCATTTCTGCATATGAGAGGGAGAGGGAGAGTTACTTCCATACGCCAGCATTCCCTGCTGGCTAGAAAGAAAACAGCAAGTGCAATGGCCAGCCAAAGGAGTTTCCAAGGAACAGACAGCTGTAAATCCTGTCTGCAAGGCAGGTGTCAAGAAGGACTGAATATAAAAACAAACAAAAAAAATCTCACTGCCTATAAGGGAAGTTAAAAAAATTATTCTCTTGGTGTTGTGATTTATTTATCCACCCCAGATTCAAGATGTGCTCAAGGCCCAGCAGCAGATTTGGAAGCAGAACTTGAGTGTCCAAAGCTCCCGAGTGGTTTGAGGTGGGATTTGTACCCCTTGCCAAACTCACATCTAGATTTTGGCTTTGCTCCTTCTTCACCAGTCTTCCAAATTTTCAAATACTGAATATGAATTTGAGCACATTCCTATCTAAAGTTTCAGATTTCCCTCCTGTATCAGGGACAGAACGGGTGTAGCTCCATCAACTTTTAGCTAATATTGTCGGTATTAGAGAATGGACTCCTGGTTTTGGATTCGTGTCTTACTTTTAAGCAAGATACATAAGAACTCTGAAATGTGTACAAGTCAGAATATATACTAATTCACTGTGATAGAGATAGGCTCGTGTTTAGCATTTAAAGAAGAAAAGCATGTGTACTATATGGAAACTTTCAGGTTTAATATATCACCTCAAGGAGCTCAAGCTGAGCATCTGCCCTTTCCCGTTTTCATCCCTTGAACATCTTACCTGAATAAGACTTTAAGGATGCAGGCTGTCCAGCGCAGTGTGCCCATATGCTTTCACACTTGGCCTTCAGATTGAAAAGGAGGTAGTGTCCTGTCCTGTCCTAATTTTGAAATTATACTGTCTAATGTCTTCTGAAAACACACATCACCTCTAACACTTTATCCATTCACTGAGCCCTTGGCAGCATTTTTGCACCTTCGTTCCGCCCTGACTGGGTGTTCTGTGAAACACATTAAAGCTCAAAGCCTTCTGAAGAGTCTTTCTTCCATTTAATAATATTTTTTTAATAGCCAAGTGCAGGAGCATTTAAACATTTTGATAAATTATAAAATAACAGGCTAGAAAAGGGATTCTGGGTATTGTGTTTGGGTTACCCTAGCAGCTGTTCAGTGTTACTGAGTTTTTACATCCCCAAAGAAGTCTTGTTAGAGTTGGAGGCAAAGAAGTATTTCTGAGTAGTTTCCTTTACTTTATTTTACTGCGTATGGTGCCCTCCAGGTGCACAGGTCTGAAGGTCTCTTTTTAGGAAAAAGTAGGCAGCAAAACCAAGAAATTATGCCAGTCCTTGTGTATGTTTCACAGGTGGTTTCCAAATATTGTCATGGCAGTTGGGAAGCAACAAAGGCTGAGACTGTTTTCAGTTTGTTCAATGTTGTATATTCATTTTTCTAGCTGTTGAGTAAATTTGCTCTGAAGAAATTGCTCCTTTCCTGCTTTAGCCGTATCATCATTATTTCATATTCAGGTCAATGCGCTAACGTCAGCAGACGAAAGTTCTCTTTATTTGGCAGCTATTACACATGCACACAGAAGTTCATGTATACACATACGTGCTATCTACTGTTAGGCTCAAATGTAATCATGTGTGTTTGTGTGTGCGTGTATGTTATATATGTATGGATGTGATATATAGAATTTTAAAATATGATTCAGACTGAAAAGAAGTGAATTTCATGCTTGATCAAGTTTGGTTTAGCTCGTGCTTGAGGTGTGTTATCCACTGCATTTTCATGAAGGCAATCTCCTCTAACCCTGGATTGTCCTCTCCCTAAAAATAAATATTTGGAAGGCACTTTATAGCACTAATGTTCTAGTTCACAGAGTCTCACACAATTCAAGTATAGATTTGCTTCAGAAAAGTCACCAAGTCATATCTGTGTTTGGATAACGAAAGTTTCACCAGGTCTCTTAAGGATTTGACCTAATCATTTTACTTTCTGTAAAGGATATTGATTGTAGGCAGTCTCCAGATTTTTTACTTTTTTTTAAACTCAGTACAGTGCTGGTAGGATCTGAGAACCTGGTGGCTTGACCTTGCAAAAAAAGGACTTTTTTTTCAGTGCAATGTAAGTGCAAACTAAGGAGAAAAGGACTACACAAGAGGAGAGGGATGATATTTTTGGAGTCAAGGATACCTTTTGTTGAAGGAAAACTTCTATGAGTTCATAC
This sequence comes from Cariama cristata, assembly GCF_000690535.1. Classification (NCBI taxonomy): domain Eukaryota; kingdom Metazoa; phylum Chordata; class Aves; order Cariamiformes; family Cariamidae; genus Cariama; species Cariama cristata. The sequence goes on along the minus strand of NW_009628352.1, from coordinate 67,433 downwards.
TTGAAGCCTGATTCTTTTCTCTTTGATAATGCAGTCAGATGAGGAACTCCACAATATGAAGATGTTGTCAGTCAGAAGAGATTCAGGGTCACTCTTTCAGTTGGTCCCTTCAGCATTTCTCACACGAAACTGGCAGGTGACACTATCTGACAGTAGTAAAATAACAAGAGTCCTCCTTCTGGGTAGCTGGACCATCGTGTAAAGAGACAATCACCAGTCATTTCATTTGAGAAATGCAGCCATAGCATCATGGACCATAAATTACACAAGGTTCAGAAATCTGAAAGCATCTTCTCTTCCAGCCTTGCTTAAACAACTCCCTTCAATTGTTCTTTCTTCCTATGTAGGCAATAGTTGAATTTTCCTGGTGTTTGGCTTTATGTAATAACAAAACAAAGAGCAGCTAAGATGGCAGGCAAACATCTCCTTCCAGCTACAAGTCTTCCAAGCCAAAGAGATTACCGCCTCTGGCTCCTTTTCGTTGCTCCCATTCCCACAAATCTTGGCCCATTCCCATCTGCAGCTGTGTTGCTCTGAGGAGCACTTTCCAGCTAGCTGCAGATTACGAAAGAGATATGCTGCGGTGGGGCAGTGAGGAGGAGTTGGGGGAATGCAGAATTTAATACCCTGAATCCAAAGGAAGAGGCAGGGTATCTCCCAGCATAGCTGAGCTTTTTGCTTTTGTCCTCCACTAAGTATCTTCTAGCTTCTTTGGGCTGCTTCAGAAGAATTACGCAGTGGATGACAATGTGTATATTCATTTTCAGATGTGTATATTCATTTTCACAAGCCTGCTAGCAAGAATTGAAACTTCTAGTGTGGATGCTTTCAAGTGATCACCGCATTCTGTAATTTTTTCCTGATGTCATCAATTGATGAACTAAGCAAACTGGCATAAGAGATCTAAGCTAGTGTCATGACTGCGGGCAGGGCAAGTAGAAAAGCCTGGAGACCTTTGCTCCTGGAAAAGGCCTTAACCAAGGCTCTGCCTTTGGTCATAAACTGGATTCTGCACGTCGTGTGCATGTGTGAGAAGAGATGGTCTCCGTCCCGCAGAGTTTACAGCTTGCCAGTCATCTTCAGTAGTTTCTACCGATCAGCCTATTTGACACCACAGAAGAAAAAACCCATTGTGTGGCTGTCAGGGGTCTCCTCCCTCAAGAAACACTATTATTATTATTTTTTTTTGAATGTCATTTAATGCACTCCAAAACGAAATATTTGTTCTTTGAATGCATCCTCATGAGCCAGGAATAAACACCCCAGAGTGATTAATGGCAGTCCGTGTGGGTGTGGATTTGCTGTGGGCATGCACATACACACCCACAGGCTCGCACACCCACGCATTCGCACAAGCCTGGTAATTGTTTGCATATTTAGTTGTAGAATTGTTAGCATTTGGACGTTCTGCTAATTTTTTAAACTGCAGATACATTTGGGTCAGATTAGCAGAAGCAGCCAAGGAGCCGTATCGCGCTCTCAGCCCTGAGACATCTGTTCTTACATTTACTTGGAGCAGAAGTGAAACGGAGTTACAGACTTCTGTTTAGTGACCATCCAGCCTAAAATCATCTTACCAGCAAGCCTACGGTCAACCTAGCAGGGACAGCTCGGGTCAAGAGACAGATAGATTACTAGAGCTGGGTCTCAGAAGTTCAGAGTGCTGGGGAGTGAAACCAGGGAGTGGCGATTACTTGTTAGTCCGTCATTTTCTTGGGCATTAAATTCACTTGCAAACATAGAAGTATGCTCTATTCGCATTGCAAAATGAGTCATTTGCAAAATTACTAAAATTTCCAGTCATTTTGCAAAATGATTGTTTCAGCCAGTCATTGAGTAAAATTACCGTTTCATTAATTTCTCAAAATTTGGCATTATGTTTCTACATGTGTATTTCTACAGAACCATGCAGTCACTTACTTCCACACTTGAGACTATTTTGTAAAATTATTTGAATTGTCAGTCATTTTACAAAATAGATACGTATCTCACATTATAACTGCGAATGGGACCTTTAAGGCTATTAGGAGGATTATTACATAGCTATTATGGACACATCAACAGCGTATTTCAGAGTATTCTAGTTACTGGAAAATAAACCTTTTCTCTATGAATTCTTATCCATAAACACAAGCAATACTTCCTTTTTAGTTTTAGGGGTACAGCACCTTCCTGAACTGATCTGCCACATATTGCATCCGATCAAAATGCTTTGCAGTGCTGTAGAGCTTGGATCCCTGGGGACACTGGAAGGGGAAGTTCAGACCTGCGTGAATGGGTCAGAGGATCCCTGTGCCCCTCACTTGTTGTCATAGACCCAAACGTGTTCTCCAGAGAAGAGAAGACCATTACCCTACTCAGGATCTCCTTGACATGGTCCCTCATCAATGATGTTACTGCTCCTAGCACTACTGCACTGTCCCACCAAGCATCACAAGAAGACTCCAGCAGAAATCATAGAATCATAGAATCATTATGGTTGGAAGAGACCTCAAAGATCATCAAGTCCAACCATATACCCAATGCCACCATGTCCACTAAACCCACATGTCTCAAACCACCACATCTAAACGTTTTTTGAACACCTCCAGGGATGGTGAGTCCACCACCTCCCTGGGGAGCTCGTTCCAATGCCTAACGACTCTTACAGTGAAGAATTTCTTCCTAAAGATACTAGCCTTTTCATAAATGTTCTAAATCTTGTAGATGTAATATTGTTGTGGCTAGGATAACATCGTAGTATTTCAGGTAATGCTGGGGACACTTCTGGTGCCTCAGATTGCCCATGATGCTAGTCAGTCACAAAGGCCTGAAACTGTTAGTCACTGATTTCATAATATGATTATACCTTTATTTATGTGTATACACATGTAAGTATACACAGGGTTCTCACAGCCACCCAGATGACAAGTCTGAGCAGAAATCTGCCCTGGCCCAGTACTGAGCGAGTCTCCCTTACAGTCAATTAACAAAATGGGCAAGTGTAGTAATTTAATATCTGAGATATTTAATTCAGCTAGTAGTACTTTCATCGAAACTACGCTGTGGTGTTTGTGCTTCTTTTTAATTCTTCAGGGTGTTGGAGGGAAGGGGAGGAGGAGGAATTGTTTTATACCTACTGAGCACCCGTAATTATTAGCAGTTTTGCTGCTTCTGTTCAGCATAAGTTTTCAGCATGATGTTGTGAGTTGCAGTGGTTTTTCCTTAAGTGAGTTTTGTCTGTAAGAAGGGAGGGTTGTCTAGAGCTGTACACATGCATCAGGCTGAAAAAGGGGAAATCCTGATCTTTAAAGAGCGATGTAAAGGCAAATGTGTATTGCAGATTGCTTTGTAATGGGAGAGATATCCAAGTTCCCTTTGCAAATGCAAACTTGGGTCAAAGTTGGATGCAGCTAGGATGGGCGGCTGTCACCGTTTAAGGCTGGGCCGGCACTTTAAATGGGCGGCAGACGTTCTCTGTTAACCCCTTCCCTCCCCCTGGGAGGGGAAAGGATGGGGAAAAGGGAGAGAGACTTAGGGACTAGAAATTAAAACTACTTTAATAATACAATAATAATGGAAAATAGTATAAGGTATTAATACTAATAATGGAAAAAAACAGGACAGCGGCCTCTTCCCTTTCACCTCTCAAAGTAAGGGCCCCACAGCGACTCAGTAGTGATGGGTGGTTTGGTCTCCCCTTCTTTCTCACCACACCACAACACACACCCCCAGCCTACTCGTAGACAGATGACCTCTCTACATTGCTTCACACACCCAGCATTAGTTATTTAGACCCAATGTGGAAATTTTTATACTAGATTACGGGCTGTAGATAGCCCTACCTGAGCACCATCAGACATACATTTGTCCAGACAGGACAACCCGAAGAACAGATACTTGGTGCTGCACTGAACACCTGAGGGTGGTGAGTTTTTCCTGTGGACTTGATTTGACTTCGACAGGCACGTGGACCCTTTCTATCAGCTTCAGTAGGATTTTAATCAAGCCTTAGATAGGTGACAAAATGTCATTTTCTGTGAGAACATGTGCATTAGCACCCAGGTCGTGCAAATATTTCCATATGAAGATGTGTTTCAGTCATGTAACCTCTGTCAGGTGCAGTTATTTCAATAGGCAATCCCTGAACTTGCTAGATAAATGCTTGCAGGACCAAGGCTCTTGTGATGCTCAATAGTAATTGCTTGCTTGTATTGGTGCTTTTAATTGCTATTTTTCACAGTATTCAATGGGCTGCTTTCAAGAATTAAAAAATAAATAAATTGTGCATTGAATTTTCTTTCCATTTGGAAGAGAAGCAAGTTGCCCTTTTTTGTTTTTTCAACACTAAGTAGGCATTAAAACAGAACTGTCCTTAAACATAGAAGCATTCAAAAAAAAAAAAAAACAAAAACCCCAAAAACCCTGAAGGAAATACATCTTTCTGCAGTTGTCAGCAGATACATTAAGCTTTCTGTGGCAGCAGAAGGACCATCTATCCCCATCAGCTGAAATTCCATTGTCTTAGCCTTTTCCTTCGTTTGACAAGATCTGTTCCCATTGAAACAATCGGAAAATTTTCATTTTACTTTCCTGAGCTCTGCATCTATCAGTGTTGTCCCCCTGTGACTATGAGGACTTTTTGAAGTCTGTCAGAGAGATATAGTGCAGGTTGAAATGAGAAAGATGCCATATGTTATTTGGGTAGAGTAGCTTATTGTCTTACAATAGTTAAAAAGAGTTATGATGGGGTTTTCCCCTGATGTTATTTAAAGAAGAAACAGCATTTGTTAGAGACAAGCCTTTGCCAACATATACTTTCTAAACCATAAAAAAGTCACACAGTTTTATCTTATTCCCATTGAACATATTTTTTCAAAGCCAAGACACGAGCATCCTGACAATGGAGTACATAACTCAGAGTAATTGTCCTAGCGCTCTTTGTGTCTTGGTGCACTCCTAAATAAGCATTGACAGATGTTGCAAGTAGTTGTCAGGAAGATAATAAAGGGGGGCTGGTTCAACCACTGAGAATAAATCTCGTGTATTTTAATTAGGTAAAAGAATCAGAGGCAAACACCATACACAGCTTCTCTTACATATTTTCTGAGTGGAATCACTGAAGGATTGCGACAGTTACATAGTTAAAGGTTTATCTTCTGACGCAATGGATAATACACGTGAAGAGTCCAGCAACTAGGCTTACAAATTAAAGAGGATTATTATATTGATGGTGATAAATCCTCAGTAACTTCAGTTTGGGACAGCAGTTCTGTACGCATGGACCAAAGCAATGCCCTGGGGGCTGTAGAGACATCAGGCTCCTCTGAACATCCTTGGCAGGCGGAGAAAGAGATCCCTGGAGTTCACTAATACTTGGTGATATAATTGACTTGCACCATTGTCTCTTTTACGTTTTTTTTTATTTTGTTTCACACAGACTCATGCTGCCATAGGCATTCCCCTTCCATCGTATGGACGTGTTCTTCTGTCAGTATGTCTGTTTTTATGTTTAGCTGTTCCTTCTCTGTATTATATAAAGGATAGATTGATTTATACCCTTAATACAATAGACATCTAAAATCAAAGTGTTAATGAGTCTTGTTCTCTCTTGTGAGCAGTGGCCACAAAAGCCAGTAATGTAGAATTATTTAGCATTTTATGGGTGGCAATCTTCTGTTGTGACAAAATTATTCAAGGAACCCAGAACTGTAATGACTGTGAAGATCTTCAGCTGACAGGGTAATAAAATAGTAGATTGTCAGTAAATGCAAAATAACACATAATAAGAGGAGAAAGAACCCTAAGAATTTCTGTACTGGAAAGTCCCTGCATGAGCAGCTAGCACTCACGAAGGAGACTTTGGAGTCCTTTTCTACAGTTCTCTAAAAAAGCCATCTGAGGCCAACAGTGAAAAAGGCATTTGGAAATTACTGGGAGAGAAATGAAAAGCAGAGAGAAGATATATTGCATTATACTGCGATATATATCCCTGGTGACCCCACACTGTGGATCTTGCGTGCAGTTCTGGAAAGACTATGATAAAATTAGAAAGAAAGTATAGCTGGGGAGCACGTATGGTCAAAAAGCTTGGGAGGTTTCTGTACAACTTTAGATTGAGTAGACTAGGACTCTTCAACCTGGAAAAGAGGCATTGGAGAGAGTCCGTCAGATCAAACATAACATATGGAAGCAGAAGGAGCAATGGTCATTCCCTCCTTCCAATGGTGCAAGAAATAAAGGACAGCAAATGAAAACAGCAGTTATCAACTTAATCAAAGGAAATACCATGTTTGTGACTAACGTGTTGAACTCGCCATTGCAAGAGAGCCTAGATATGCATAAACAGGTTCAAAATGGTAATGCAGATGCGTTAACAAAAGCAAAGTGTATCAAGTGCTCTGACAACGTGGTTACAACCTTTGGCCACAGTTTGCTGGGAAAACAAAATAGGAACAGCAAGACTCTTTCATTGTCTCTTCCTGAATGCGGTCAGATACAGGATGTATGTATAGATGGACCTGGGATATTCGTATATGTAACAGACAATGTGCTCTTGTGTTTTCTTTCTCAGATTTTCCTCCTGCGCTAAGATGTCTGACAACTCTCATGGGCTTTTTTATTAGCAGTTCTAGGATTTGCTTCAGGCTTGCAATGTGAGTGCTTGTTGAGTGGGCTGTGTTAGTTTCTATACTGGACATATCCTTCTTTCTTCCCCCTTAAGCATATCTTGACCCTCATTAATTAACAATATTTTATTCACATGCACTATATGCCTGATAAAGTACCTCTAGGCTACTCTAGATTTAGCATTTTCTTCCCTTTCTTTTTGTTTCAAATTTTTTATATTGTATAGCCCACAGAAGATGTCAGCTGCCCTAACTTCAAATATATTCTGCAGTCTGTTCTATCCATCTGGCATCCTCTTCTCCAAATTAGCCTGGTAATAGTACATTTTCCCCTGGGATCATAAGTAAAACATGGGCCTTCATAGATGTTTTGTTGCATGGAAATACTCACAGCTCGATTTAAGATAAAGCCCAACAAAACATGGGGAGTGGGGTGGTTGGGATTCAGCCTGTGTATTTCATTAAATGTGACTCCTTTTCAAGATGCATATTCACTTATCTTTTGTGGGTATAGTGTTGGTCAGGACATATTTGAACACAGATATTAAATGAAATTTCCGATCATTTCCTTTCTGCATTAGAGGTTTCAGAGTAGACAGTGTTCAGCAGCAACATGGCTTCGGGTTTTCCAGTATAACACCTCTCATTCCTACCTCTAGGAGAATAAATTGCCTTATTTTAAATTTTTTTTTTAAAAAAAAAAGGTTTGGGAGGATCTACCAAATTCCCTGACCTTCTTCACAGCCAAGTCTCAGTAACTGTACCAGTTTGCTGGTACGATTCGGGGGGTAGGAACAAGCACTGTGCAGGCTTGAAATTTTTTGATTTACTGCTGCCTCCAAGTCATGTGTCCTGAGATTATCACTTCAATATATGCTTCTCTAAAAGGGTTATCAAATCAAAGTTATCAAAATATAAGATGTCAGACATAATCTGCATCCTTTTCTAGCACATCTAACAAGTAGATTGATTTAGGTATATCATTCAGACTGGAAGCATCTGGTAGTGGCCCATGCTGGAGAAGACAACACCCCATGTAAAGATTTACTGAGAGAAGGACAGTTCTGGTGACTGGAGCGTGGGTCTGGCATTAAGGGAGCCGGAGCTGTGACACAGGCCTCCTGTCTGAACTTGGGAAAAGCTCTAAATACCTCTTCATTTTTTATTTCCTATGGATAATAAGGGCGTTTGTGTTTCCTTTTACACTTCACTAATCTTGGCTCTGTAAAACGTTTAGGACAAGTGAGTGTTTCCGCAGCAGCCAGCACAATGTTTAGGGATCACTGGTTGCTACCATAAGGAAAATATTAATACCATAACTTGCTATGCCACTTGTTATAAGACAGCATTACACATACTGACTAGAAACTAATAGGATGTGGCTGAAAACTTATTAAAAAATAATTTCATCTCTACTCCAAAAACTCCAATATGAAGCCTTACATTCGGATAGAAATTGAAATACCTTGTTAGTGCAGTGAGGTGTCTGAGAGGAATGGGAATAGCTTAACCCTCCAGGTGCAGCACCTCGTGAGGAAAATGGGGTGAACCCAGCTAAGGCCAAAAGGAGAGAAAACGTAGCAGGCACAGAGTGACAAACAAACCAGTTTGGAAAAATATTGATTGACCGGATGAAACGGCGTCCTGGCATGCCATTGCAGTAGCTGGAGGTGTTTCTTTCCCTCCCGGTCCCACAGTAAGAAAGCATGCGGCCTATTCCTAGGCAAGCCCCCGGCCACTCCGAGTGCCGGGCCAGAACATCAACAAACAGCTGCTTCCACTGCTTGCTTTTTTTTTTTTTCCCCCACTTCTTCTAACCCTTCTGTAACGAGTTGTGGATAGAGAGGCAGTATGCCTATTCAGGTCTTCACAGAGGCAAACTGGCCTGTGAAAATGATCCTCTTCATTTAAACTGAGCTGTGCTTTCTGCATCATTGGGTGGGTTTATTGCTTTCCCTTAAGCTAGCCAAAATAGTGAAAGGGACTTAACTGTATAGCTCTAACCTGTCCTGTACCTACTCCATATTGTCCTGGTACCACATCTTTTTGGAGCAGAGGTGGCAACTGGTACCTATGTGAGGTTAAAAGAAAGCGATCAGGTGGAACTGGGTGGAATCTGAGGAATTTGAGTACACTATTGGGCCTTACAATGATTTGTGTTTCACCAACACAAGCTTCCCCTTCTGTATCTCAACCTTGAGTTGAAACGTAATACATTTTTCTTTCAGTCTGGTATTCTGCACCGGTATATGACTTTGAAACCATCCCAGCATTAAGGCCATATTAATGTATCTTGTTACAAATACATAGTGAATTGAGGCAATTTTTAATTGAAGAGGTTGAGGTAATATGACAGTTGCCCTGAAATGTCAGCATAAAAACTTTAATCATTTTGTAGGGAGAGAAGAAACTTATGGAAAAAGTATTTTCAACTTCTGTATTGTTTTAATTTTTGTCTTCTGTGAGCTACCTTTTAAATTGGCCCGTTATGTGAATCCCCTGCCTTTAGTGACACCTGAAGCAGGCGTATCTACTTGTAACGAATGCAGCCGGTAAGGTACACGGTAAGCAACGTGTCCTTGAGGAGGAGATTGATTAAACATTTTTCAGCACAAAAAATGTTATTCAACCTCCCGCGGGAAGTTTGTTTACTTACAGTGATGTACACAAATGCATTTGCAGTTTGGGCTGTCTAGAGGCCAGAGCCTCTTGATTTTGTTTTTCTCTGCCAAGACCGGTTTACCAAAAATGGTGAGTTTGTTGTCCCAAAACTATTGCCAGCTTCAACTCAAATCTGTGCAGATAAATGCAGTTGGAAAGAAGTACAAAGGTAGAACACGGATATGGATTCACAAAGCTGGAAGAAGAAAATGTGAAGCTTTTCCTTTGCTGTCGGCAGGACACGTTGATGGTCCTTGTGTGGTAAGGCTCATAGGCAGCACCTCCCTCCGTAGGCTGCAGCTGGCGAAGAGAAGGGGGAGTTTGTGACAATGGTGACAATGACAAAGATGCACAAATGGAGATGATTTAAGACAGCTGCATCAATCTCTCAGCTCTAGACCCTTCATTTTTTTGTGGTTGATTTCCCAAGTTTCGGCAAGGATGGAAGCCCTCCTCCTCCTGTTTTGCAAAATCAGCTGCAGAAGAGCTGTGTTATTTTTGTTACGAACATATCCTTTTAGACTTAAAATGGTAAATACACTTATACCAAGGCCAGAGCTATCTAGTTTTATTTCTCAAGGATTCTCAGACAGTAGCAAAGCCTTCTGCCTTCCTTTTGTATGCTAGTAGGCAAGTGTTTGTGAGCCCAGCTCTGTGGGAACCCACCCATGAGCCAAACCAGCTGCAAACGGTGGCCTCACCAACATTTCTTTGGGATCCCTTCTCTGGGTGCCCAACGATCAGTTAGCCTTGCAGTTTCAAGCAAGAAGGATAAGTTCTTTATGGCAGTGAATTAGCGACTGAAATACCACAACCAGTTCCCGGGTGCTGGGAACATGGCCTCTTTCACCCCGGAGGGGACATGTCAAACAGCAAAATACCTAGGCACTGAGTTCAGAAGATCCTCAAGTCTGAATCACAAAAAACCTCATGACCTCCTCATTAAATTGAGTAAAAATAGTACTCAAGTTCCTGGTTTTATGATTACACTGAATTTTAGAAAGAAACCTCTAGGGAAGTGTCGCAAAAGGAGAGTCTTGGCACCACAGGAGGGTATGCCTTGGGTTTCGTTACCTTCATTTGAGATTGCGGAGAGCTGCAGACAGAATGAGAATATGTGGGAACACAGTCTCTGAAAATTTGTGCGTTGATTAAACCCGTCTCTAGAGCTGCCTAAGTCTTTCTATAACTAAAGGTGTTTTAATCATTTAACTGCTGTTGAGTTTCAAGGTGTCCCTAAAAGTCAAACAACAGAAGGAAAATTATTTTATTCTTCCAGTAAAGGAGCTAGAGGGTTACTTCAATTCAGAAAGAAATAAGTTGTAATTCTGAATATAAATTACATATTTTGAGAACACTTCCTACCTTAGACTAGTCCTTTCTTAAGACAGAAGGGAGAGTTTGGTTTCCTTGGGTTCCTTCTTTGCAAAGGGTTTCTGCCAAGTCAGATTTCCAATGGCACACAACAGGGCTGTTGCATCTTTTTTTTATAAATCATGCTAAGTTCATATCAGGCAAATGTACAAAACTACTGCTTGGCATTTTACCCTGTACTTTGAGCGTGCCACGTGCCATGGGTGTGTTCAAGTGAAAAATACCGTGTTGATTTTGGACACTTTATGCTTATATACATGCATTTTGGCCTGTGTGGGCCGGAAGAGAAAGCAATGACCTGAATAGCCAAGCATGAATCTCAGTTAAAACATTTACACAGCTGAGACCAGGAATCTCTCCTGTGCATAGAAAAAACAGTTGAAGCTGTGAAATGCTTTCCAACGTATCGCTGCCTGAAAGAGCAGCGTGAGGGAAGGCGGGTCTGGAGATTACATTTGGAAGGAAGAGAGAGATGTTTCCATTCCCATCACTGGCTGGTGCATAGCTCTGGTTTTTCTCCCTCCCGTTTGTTGAAGTTGCCATCTATCAAAGCAGAGCAAAAATAAGAATAAAATATTCTGAAGAAGCCACAAAGTTTTAAATTTCATGTAGTGGTAGAATTGCTTCTGTATTTAACACCTTGTCCCTTCTTTTTTGCCGGAAGAGTTTGTGTGTGTACTTGTTTGTGTGTACATACACGTACACACATGGATGCACAGATACACACATACTGTGATGACAAGTATTAGGTTAGGGCACCTCAGACTTTCCCCAGAAATTAACCCAAAGGAGGAAAACCCCCCTCGGCAGACAGTTCCTGTGCATCACACAGCGTTTGGGCAGCCCAACATGTTCTGAAAAAATGAGGTGGCAGCTTAAATGCTCCCATTGCGACCAGGGCCTCACGTACTCTCTGCGGTGCCCTTTGAGAGGCTGTAGGAGGTTTTAAGAGCGCTCTTTACTCTCAGTGGATTTGGATTCTGTAGAAACAAGGGCAGTTGAAAACTTCAGGTCTTTTATTTTGTGGAAGGCCAGCACCCTTTGCATAGAAGATAAAGGAAGCCCTGTCCCTCGTTCTCTCAGCAGCCGTCCTTTGAGGAGATGCAACAGCTCGTGGAAATAACCCTGCACAGAAAGGCCTGGGACAGGACGAGCAGAATGTCTTTTCAAAACTAAACCACCGAGGGACTGCAGGGTACCGCTTTAGCAGTTGCCTGAGCCTGTTTGAGGGTTGCCAGTAGAACAGCCCTGCCTTGCTCCCTACCATGGGTCCCCACCCCATCCCTTGTGCTGGCATCATTACATGACACAGCTGCATCACCTCATCCATCCCGGTCTGGTCGTTTCTGCATTACCTCTGTGTTTTGTAGGGTTGCCTTTCAGCCAGAGCGGGCCAGAGTAAAGAGTATGTGCCTGGAAGTGGTGGAGGAGAGCAGGTCCACTCCTGTCACAGTAGCAATGTGGTTTTAGATTGACTCAAGCCCCACATGAAACGACAGAAAGAACCCAAACAGCGGCTTGGCCAAGAACAGTTAAACCTCCTCTGTACTTACAACTAGCAACAGTGCCTTTTTAGTGCTAAAACACTCACTCTTATCTCCTGGATCTGACTTTTCTCTTTTATGCTGAAGTAAAGACTGTACAAAGTAGTTGAAAATATAACCATTTCTCTCTTGCAATATTCTATCCCTACGAACGTGCTAAACACTGAGACAGCACCGATTCAGAGTGCCAGCTACAAAGTCACTAGTTCAGCTTTCTCAAATAAATCTTAACGCTGTCTGGAGATCTCCCATCCAAGTATTAATGAGGCTCAGCCTTTCTTAGCTTGTGAGCTTCCACAGCGCGGCTGTTGCAAGCCAACCAAAATGTTATCTTAAACATACTTTGAACCAGGGTAACTTCACTGCCCTCCTGTCTCTGCACTGTAGTTCAGTGTGTTGCGTTACTTCAGATGTCACCAGTTTCTGCTCCAAGTGTAAGGAGATGCTCTGCTTCAGCTCTTCTTTCACTAATAGAAATTTGCAGTGCGATATACGCACACGCACACACACACACACACAAAGAAATGATTGCTGCACAGGCTTCTGCCTGGGAGAGATGGAGAGACAAGGAAAAAAAGAAAATGGAGAGACAAGGAAAAAAAGACAATAGTCATGTTGCTTCATAAACCACAGAAAGTCTTTGAGATACACTATGTTGAGGCGATTGGTCTGAAGAGCAAGTACAGAAAATCATGACAAAAATATGTTAAAATACCTTGTGTGATGCTCTAACTCAGATACAAATATTTTGCAAATTCTACTGAAATGCATAAAGTGCAACTTATATAACTGTTCTCAAAATATTGTATACAAGAATTTAGTTACTCCCATGTTTTCAAAATTAAAAGTAATACTGTGTTATTTTTCTAGCAAATTCACATAAGATACTGGCATTATGGAGAAGGTCAGTACTGTGTATCTTAAACAGCTGTCATGAAGGATTGTGTGTATAGCAGGGACAAGTGGGGAAACAGTATGTCTGTCATGAGGCATTGTGTAATTTTATTTGGATTTTCTAACAGCTAGTGTGTGTTACTGACAACACAAATTAAGTGTTCACTGATGAAAAGGAAGGCAGTAAGAAAAATATAGATTTAGTAGAACATCGTATAGTTCTTATTTAGAATAACGATCGTAACAGGGAAGTCAAAGAAACTTTATAAAGGAAAACTGACCTTCAGTCTTTCCTAGAAACGTACACCAGAATAAAACACCTAGAAATTACCTCTCTCTATCAACTTATTAGTCAAGATACATTCAATTATGGGTTCTAAATGCGCATCAGGCCTTGTAGTCTATCTAACAAACCCTCTCATCTACGCAATAAGCACAGATAGCTGTACCGGGCAAGAAATTTATCATTACTATAGTGTGACATTACTATAGTTGCAAAGTATGCAAAATATGCTCAGGATACGGTGACATAGGATTGCTATGGAATGTCGGAAGGCAAACGCATGAAATTATCTGCAGTATCTCTGATATTGCTCAGATTCTTCCCATCTGCAGTGGACGTCACGTCAGTGCCGGACTCAAGAGTCGATATGGCCGTTACTGTCCCCTGGTCGGCACGTTTCCGCCTACCTGGGGAGCTCCTATTAAGGAAGAAATAGTCGTGGCCGATGAGCAAGCTCTGCTGCTATTGTGGCTGGTAGGATCAAAGGAACAGATGAGCTCCAGGAAGTTCGCACGCTGCGTATGACACAACAGAACGCAAAGGCTCTTCGACTTAATATAATGAACCACTAAAAATATACTAGTGTTGTAACAACTCTAGAAAATAGCTAGCGTACACAAAATCTAAAAATATTGGTCCTATTCTCTCACCACAGGATACCAATAACGTCAGTGGGAGCCCACTTAAAGATAGTGGGAAGTCTACGGGAGTTACTCACATCCTGCATGAGTCCATGTCTCCTTGAAATCCGCAGCCATTCCTTTAGGACCGCTACTTGTTGTTATTTACCAGGCTGTGACATTCAACTTGTTTATGCTTTCCCATTCTCTTTTAACTCATGCTTTTCCTTGAGAGAAATCATCTGAGAGTGATGTAAGCTTTAGTTAAAGTAAACTTCGAAGTTTGGGAACCCATAGAAATAAAGCCCTAGGAGTGACGACCTTTCCAATTTCTCCCCCATACCCTTTTGTCTCAAGGCAGTGCTGTTATTTAACACATGTCCAAGACTGGTTTTCACTACATTTTCGTTGTTTGGGATGTTTTCCATTTATTTTTCAGAGGTTTCAAGAGCATGGTCCTGAAACAGCTGACCTCTAAAGGAGTTTGAGTTTGAGTTGGCATCATTTATCTTCTCTCTTTTTAACAAATCTTCAGTGCTAAATACGGCTGTATATAGAATATCGCCTTACTTGCTTCTGCCTGTGTGTATTGTCTGTTATATTTCCCATGCTCAGACACACAATATCTTTTTTCCTCTGCTTTGCTTTCTGCAATCCCAGATGGCAAAAGTAGCTCTGTCCTCAATGCTGAAAACAAGCTAGCTTGCTTTCTAGGTAAGAAGCAGTACACCAGAAGCCAGAAAATTAAATCGCAAAATATATGTCCCTCATTTGGCATGCCAAAAAAATTATAGCAACTGTAAAAGAACCATTATAGCAATATGTAAAAGGTACCATGTCATAGTACCAGAAATAAACACACTGTCTTTGCTTCACTCTAAGGGAGCACTTACATACAGAGGTTATTCTGTTGACTTCAGCAGAGTCACTTCTGGCTATCACCAAGATACAACAGGCCACAGTTAGGACTTAATGGAACAGCAAGAAACCATTCAGTTAATGGTACATTATTTTATTAAGGAAAAAAGTCCCCTTATAAATCATTTGCATGGACTTAGTGTCCTACTGTTTTATGTTGCTTCGGCGCTCCCCATTTCTAGGCGATCTGCATTGCCACACAGTTACATAACCTTAAATTTGGGGGTATTACGCTTTTCCGTTAACTTTGGCTCAGTTTCTGCCCTGCAACTTTTTTCTTGCAACTGTTGCTGAAGTCAGTTAAGGTTACGTTGCTGCGCAAAATGAGACAGGATCTCATTTATTACCTTGTCAGGATACCGGCAATAGCCTTAAAATTACAGTGCTTTTATTATACCTCATCAGTATGTCTACTGACTTCATCTGGATATTATAAATATCATACTAGTAGATTTTGCCATGATTGATTTGCATATTGCCAGGACTTTCTGTTTCAGATAAGGTTTAGTAGGTAATAAGCCTTCTGCTCAGTGTTTTCTGTTGGTCTGAAATGATAAACAATGAGTAAAAAATTGCATAATGCTGACAAAGTTATGGGTAACAATGAACAAAGCCTTGTTTCCAGTGCTCTTCTCTCTTTGTTTTTATGGAAAACTCGAACAGTTGCAAAAAAGGACCTGAGAACTAGTGGCCCCAATGCAGATGTGACTCAGGGAGCTGGCTTACATTGAAATAAATGCCACAAATACCAGGTCTGCCTCTCACCAACTCACAATATGGCTGTGTCCTTCATCAGAGCAGCCGTGTGCTCAATTAAAACATGTAATTAAAACTTGTCACAACAAAGAAAGTATTATATGCCATCATAGGCCCTGAGGACAGGTAAACTCATTGAGACGTGGCTAGCATTAGGAGATAGGAGGGAAAGGACGGTGGGACAGATTAATACGTCAGTGTGGCAAGAAAAGGATGCCAGCCTCGGTGAACTACGGCAGCTTTTGCTTGTTCACTGTGTGTCCGGTGTTCTTCTGCCACTCTTGGATGGGTAGTGCCAGGTTTCTGTGCTTTACTCCTGCAGAGCTCTTCCACAGCTTATCAAACCCTTTCCGCAAAATTCAGATTACATCCCTCCTCTGTCCTTCGACCACGGATGTAACACTGGCTTGTCTTTTTCTTTTGTTTTAATTTTTATTTCTGTGAAGAAAGATTTGATTTCCAGAACCAGGCGTCTTCTTGGTTAGTTTTGTCATAAACACGGTAGAATGTGTGTAAATATAGAAAGCTGTTTATTTCAAGATATTTTTTTCACACTGCATCCGGTCAGTGGTTTAGTTTAGAATTTAGAGAGCTGAATGAAAACAGGGCTGAGGCACGGGATCAGATGGTAAAGGGTAGGGAAGGAGAAGTCTTCCCATTATTAGAATTGTCTACCTTCTTTATGTAAATTAATAGCTGTACTCCAAACAGTAAAAAAGTCAGGAGTATTTAGCAGCCAGTGGATTATTTTTAAATACCTAATCTGAAAATTATTACCTCCTTATTTTTTTAAGGATGTATGTCTTATAGGTCTTTCCACGATCATCCAGAGATTGAATTTGGGATTTTCAAATATATGTACTATGATTTTCCTTAGGTGATTTTTATCTCCAGCACACATGGGCACTTACTTCCTTGAAGAAACCAGAAATACCTTTGGGCTCAAAGGCCCTTAATTGTACCTGTTCATCCTTGGGAACATAATTTGAGTTTACAGAGAAAGGAAGTAATTGATCATAAAAAACACGTATCGAGATGGTCTCTTTCTTATCTTCCCGGTGTTTTGAGCAAAATTTCATAGACTTCATAACCCCAGATGAAATGGGAAAAGCTAGTAAAAAGAAAGGAAAAGTCACAAGAGATTTCCAATGTGCCTTGACTCTTTCTTTAGCAGCTACCCTTAGGCACAGAATCAGAGGAATGAAGAACTGGAGCGGAGGCCTTTAACGCCACCTGAAACATTGTGTGTGCTCCAAGGTCACACATACAGATTTGAGAATGACACCGCTTTCATCCTCAGTCTGCTCTACGCAGGATCTCCAGGGAGACAAATCCTTGTGTTTTAGGCTTGTTTGGACGGGGCTCCCTTTTTTTATTATTTTGGACCTTGATCAAGGAGGTCTAGGGTCTCCAAGCAAATTTTTTCCCCAAAAAAAACTTTCCAACCTGAAAAACTGCCAAGTGCTTCCTCCAAATTTCTAGCTGTACTAGTCAGGCAACTGTAAACTAAGCCTCCAAGTTCTGCTGTCTGAGCCACCAGATCGCTGCCAGCATCCCCAGATTCAGCAATAGCTAAAAAACCCTTTCCACAAGCATGACTACAATACGCAGGTCTGATCCTCACCAATTTCACGATACTGAAGAACTAGAGAAGGCCCTGCAAAGGACACCAAGGAGGAGCAAGGTGTGTTGTAGTTCCACCACACAAGCAGCACAGACTAGAAGCCCTCCATCCAGAAAAGACATGAGATATGTCTCTAAAGTCACAAATGGGAAGAGAGAGACGGCAGTTAACCATTAGTCACTAAGTTTTACAACACAAACAACAAGGCACAAAAAATGACATTAGCAAGTCGGGGGGGCAAAAAAGCTCTGTGTTTTAGTGGGCATCGTATAGTAACTTTGCAGAGCTTATTGCCATGGGATGGTGAGGCAAGTGATACTCAAGTAGGTTCAAAGAGACACTGGACAAATTCACGCCGGAAAACTATATCAGTAGGACATGACAGTCCATATTGAACATCCAGCTCAGGAAGTCCCTGACGAGCTGATTACCCAAAATGGGAGGCCAAATGAGGAAATGAATAATGTTGCACATCCTCAGTTTTATACTCTCCCATAAACATCTGCTGCTGGTCGCTGCTGGAAAGAGAAGACGTGCTAGATGGCCATTTGATCTTCTGTACTACATTCCACCTCCTCCTCCTTTTCTTGTGGCATATTCTCCCTCTTTAAAAAGATCACCTTTAAAACTTGTAAAAGGCTGGTGATGTATTAATCTGTTCTTAAAAGCAACATAAAGGCACTACAGATGTGGGTGAATTAAGACACACTTCTTAGTCATGCTCTGCTGGTCTTTCCTTACTGTTGGCTAGCGTTCCTTGTGTGTTACACCAGTGTCTTCTCAAGATTTCAGGTCACCTCAGATTTACATGGCTTATGTTGTTTACCTTTGAGTCTTGCAATGAGACTCTTGCAGCTTTAGCGCGATCCTCCCCTAAAGGTGTACGCCCCTTTCACCTTCCAGCCTCCCTAAGCCTTCTATCTCTGAAGGTCCTTCTGAGGTTTACATCCTGACTCAGACACCTAGGTCCTCATCCTCCCTCCTGGCAGGCGTCTGCTTCCTCGAGCCCTTGTTCTCCACAGGGAAATCTCAGAAAAAAATGGCCCTAACCAGGGAGCAATTGCTCCTTCGTTCTTCCTGCACCTGGTACAACCCAAACGCAGGCACCCATTAATGCCGAGTCTATTCCTAGGCAGAACTAGCGGCATTCACTCCTCCCTTAACTGATGGAGTGTCAGCTTAAAGCCTAGTTAAAGGTAATCAGAACACTTAAAGATAAAAGCAGTTCTGAAAAACAAACAAGAAAGTATGTTCCCCATACAAAATTTAAAATATAATCATCATCATACAAACCTAAAGCTTGCTCTTACTTGCAGCAGCAATGCATTGTATTTGGGCAAAAGTAGTTGCTGTGGGGCCTGATCCAAGTCCCACGTAGGTCAGTGGAAGCCTTTAAATTCACTTCAGTGGGAGTGAAGCCTCAGCACTTGGTTGTTCTGTGAACATTGACGTTATCTGCTGTAAAAACGATGCTTTACTTTTCAACAGAAAACCAAGCAATATCAGTGACAGACTGATTCTTGAACAGGGGCCCTCAGTGCTACCGTACTGAAAATAATAAATACAATTCATTGCAAATCTGTTTGTTATTCCTAGTGTAAAAATAGATCAGTCCGGCCAATGGGATTAACCATTCCATTATTTCTTGACTGGTTTCTTTATTGTTGTTGTTGTTGTTTTTAAATAGTTTTCCTGTTCTGTTGTTACAGATGAATTCTGGTAAATATTTATTCTTACACTTGCCGTAAATGTATTCCTTTCCTGGTGGGGCACCGCGCAGCTCCAGATGTGCAGAACTGAACCTTTTCAAAAACAAAAGGGGCCCCAAGCGTAGCCACACAACAGAGAGGGGGCAAAAGGCTTGTTGCATCTTTAAGAACTTGCTGCGTGTAGCTTTGCTGAATGCAGCCGTCTTGAATCTTAGGGCTGTTTGACTTGGCCACTGCTGAAAAGAGTCAGGATGAAGATTTACAGACAGGAAAAGGGTAAAATCTTGCCTCTCGCAAAGTCTTGATTAAGTTTGACTGCGTTTCTCCTTACACCTACTCCGATGGGACTCACTCAGCTGAAACTGCCACAGTTCCTACCGAGGCCTCTCACTTTCCTTTGGAGGGGTGATGGGAGTGGGCCGTGGGTGTCATCTGCACGGGGAGCAATCCCAGCCCCTGCTCCCTGACATCAGGACAACCCATGGAGTTGAGCAGGAGGGACCCGGGGCAGGAGCTGTGGGCATCCTGGAGCAGGAGCTGTGGGCGTCCTGGAGCAGGCAAGGATAGAGCGGTGGGCATCCTGGGGCAGGCAGGGCAGGGAACTGGCATTGCCCCTGGGGTGCTGACGCCAGCCTTTCCCGCAGTAGCCCTGGGCAGGTGCAACCGGTGTGCACACACCGAGTCCCTGCATGAAGGGGACTTGTGTTATTGGCTTCACCACCAGATCTGATGCCCCAAACTTCTTCACCCTCCCTCCTCTTCCCATCTACTGCTGTTCATCCGAGGGTCCGACTTCTTTCCTGGCTACGGCCATTCCTGCTTATTACAACTCTGCTCCCTTCAGCAGTCCTGCTTCTGGCACTGGGGTGGGGGATCACTTGTCCTGCAGAACTTGCTGGCTGCAAGAATGGCAACCAAAGGAGCAAGTGCTATGTTACCCGAGCAAGTCATCCTGCTCAGTACCCAGCCATGCGCTGGTGACATACCATGGGAACAAGTGCGGTATCACCGGCGTACCCCCAACTTCATTTTCATCACCTCTCCTGGCTTCTCCTATCTTGACAATGTGCCTGGTCTTCTCAAAGGGTAGGGACCAGCATCCCAGCGGAGAAATGTGTGCTGAGTTACATGGACCCAACCGTGAGAGGATTTGGGCTGAAATTATGTTTAACTCACTGAAGAAGATAAATTCTTCCTTTTGCCTTTTTGTGACAAATAAATGACGCATTCACCATTTGTGGCCAGAGCAGGCTTCCAGGGCCTTTTGGGTGCCTTGAACATAACTCCCAGTAGAATGTGAGTAGCAGGAGATCAGGGCTAGCATCAGCTTAGGGAGGTCAGGCCTGAGATGTAGCCAGCTGCCAGTTCCAGACTTGGTTAGGCTGGACTGGCGTCACTCCACTGACCTGAACTTGAAGATCTTAATCCCTTGTGAGTGTCCTCTGCAAAACACAGGGACCTAAGGAAACAACCCACAGAGATACGTAAAGAAGCGTTTGTTCTTGACGTGACTAAGCGTATTAATGAGAAACCAAAAAAAAAAAAGAATTTCCCTGCCTTCATTATTAATACACGTAACTTGGCTGCAAAAACCTAATTTTTTTGCCTAAAAAGGGGAGGAAGGTCAGTGCCTTCTCTCTGCGGTATTTCTCTATGTTTTCTGGTGCCTTGCAAAACAGCAAAAGCCAGGTGGAGTCACACGCACCCCCCCCCAGGCAAATATTATACAACTGTTTGTTATGAACAAAGTGGCTGACAGATGACCTTCTAAACATACCTAAGTTACTGTTTCCTAGTGCACATACACATTGAAGCAGGAAACAGACTTCCAGAACATGAAAGCAAGATTTACTTGCTTATCTCATTGTATTCTAATGTGATTTGCGGTAAACAAAGGACAGCTATGGGCTTTGTTATCTTAATTATTCTGTACAGCCAATATAGAGCAGGATCGCGCTGCCTGATTAAACGTAACTCTTAACGGTTTGCAAATTACTAACATAATTCTAGAAATTGCACATAATTCAGGAAATATTTTGCCTAACGGCCTGTCCTGACTAAGGACAGCTTTGTTCAGACCTGTGTCACATAATGGGATAAGAAGAGATCCGCAGATAATATTCACCTGGTATTCAGGTGCTGCCCATCAGTTCTGCACATATTTTCTGCATTTCTCTTAGTTGGGAGTTTTGGAACTCATCTGACTATATAAATAGTTGTATTTTATGATATGCAGTGAAATTGGGGTTCAGTGCAAAGCATGTGGGAGTCCTTCTATGACTCTGGTTTTGTCCTATGTACTTAATCTAACATTTTTTAGAGAAGCTAGCAATGAAATACTGTGATACTCACTCAATAACTGTGGGGTTTAGGAGGAGAATACTTTGTAGCTTGTCAGGCTGGACTGTTTTAAGATACTTTGTTTGCAGAGATTGAGAGGTACAGTCTTTCAAGTGTTAGTTGTGGGTCAACTAGAGCTTAATTTCAGCTAAGATGGAGGAAGATGGGTGATAAGTGGAGAAAAACTGATAAAAGCTGGAAGAATATTTTATTTTTAAAAATGTGAGGAAATTCAAATTAACCTGAGAAGATCTGTAAAGGAAAGATTAAATTCTGCCATCTCCAGTCCTAGAAATAATCCCCTGTAGATATACCAAACTGGTCACATGAGCCATATTTTACTTGCAGGCTCTTTCCTCAGATGCGTTCCCACCCTTCCGGTATTTTTCTTTTTAAATATTATTTCCACTAAAACACATTTGGCTTTTCTGATTACACATACATGATGGCGTGATGCATTTTGATGATGTTTTTTCAATATTCATGACAGACAGTCCCACCCTCTAGGCTGTAACTCCCTTTGATTTCAGGTGAGATTTTTTTTTGCCTTATGATCAGGCCCTGGGGTGTTTGGCTCATCAGTTACAATGTAATCAGCTAAGAAAAATTTGAATTGATAAAAAGCAGGAATAATGGCACAGACTCCTCGCATAGCAAATACATTTCAGGGTGTATGTGTAAGAAAAATTGCTCCCTAAAAAAAAAACCCAAACAAATAGAAATGCAATTAATGTTGTGTATGCTACTGTGTCATCCAGTCACAATAAAAGACTCAAGGAGGGATCCAGACAATGTTGTCCCATGTCAAACCAGTCCAGCAACTTTTTCCAAGTTGCTGAGAGAAAGTTGATGAGAAAAAGTAAATTCCCAACATTCTACGGGGCTGAGTCCTCAAGGAGTTTCTGTCCCTGCAGGAAGTCCTACAGATCTAGCACAGAGCTTTGAAATCAGCTCCCTGTGCCTGGACATCTGCAGCTCAACATCTGTGACCACCTGAAGGCAACCCAGTGATGTCAGGTAGATGCCACATGGGCTTAAGGATAGGCCAGTAGGAAGCCCACTGTGGTGGTGGTTCACAGATAATGGACCACTTATGATACTCAAAGTTGTAGACTGGATGATCCAAAGCTGGCCCACGGAACTATATGAAACAACTATGTAATATTTCCAAGGTTTGATGAGAAAGGAGCACCATGGTATGAAAGAATTGCATAAGATGCCATGAACTCATCCCAGTAGCTGAAGCCCCATGCTTTGGGCAAAGCGTCCCTTGCCTGACTGTCTAGACTTAGCTAGCGTGAACCAGAGAACCTGGTCGCAGTACACACGCTGCATCTCTTAAGTTTGAGCAAGGTTTCTCAGCAAGGTCATTTTGGATGGCTACGAAATTCAAGTCAAAGACCAAGAGGAGAAGTCTTCCCAGGGAATAGCAACAAATAATTTTAATGAAGCCGGATGGCATAACATATAGCTTCCCTTCTGTTACAGAAATCTTACACAGCATCAGAGAGTGGTTCTCACTTTTGTAACAAAATGTTTTCTGTCCAAATGCTGGACAAAAAGTATCCAGTCTCTGAGGGTTGTTTTAAGGTGGCTTTTAGCCACCAAAGCTCCTGGTGTTTCTTTAGAGCATTTTCATTTTCTGAACAGCATAAATGATGTCACTTATCGATTGCCAAACCTATTTCATAATTTCAATAACCTCCAGGGGACTGATTAAATCTGAAATACTTTGGCCTATTTTAAAGGAAGTCTAATCGTGTTTTTAAGTCAGCCTTGGAACACATGATTCTTTATTAACCTAATAAGCCTCCATTATCCCATTCCCAAAGTTCTATTCAAGCCCTGTATTTAGTGTAAAGTACCGTGCACTGGTTAATTAGAGCATATTATCTTGGATGAAAATGCTGAATCTTATTCTGCAGAGTCAGTGCCTGGAGAATTTGTTAATACGCTGCGTGTACCCAGATTGGTTCTTATCTGAGCCTTGGCATGTGTTAGCGGGGCAATTACCTACTTGCAATTGCTGCCTGCTACTTGGCAAAGGGGAATGCTGAACAGAGGGTTATTTCACTAAAGATAGAAAGTGACTCATTTTGATTACTCAGTCATGTCCTCTCCTACTTATGCATGCACAATGGGAAAGTCTGATGGTACCAGAGAAAAAAGAAGCAGCATGTGTTCGAGTCACTTCTCTTATTCACCATTTAGCTGTAGCAAAACTAAAAAGCCAATAATTATCATATAACAAGAGCGAGTAATAAGACATTTCACCTTTGCGCATTTAGAAGGCCAATCTGAATTTAAAGGGAAACGACAAGTTAAATATGGCAAGAAGTAAAGGATGTAGATAACTCAATTTCATTTTTCTTCACCAGTTTCCAGTCAGCTTGGCTTTCTGGTCTTTGCCTTTCTGTTAGTGTTGCAAAAAGGAGAAGTGTTTTTGTCCAAACAGCCTCCTGCTTTAAATTAGTGTAATACATTTTACATTAAAAGTGCATTTATAAAAGACACTCTTCCTAATCTAGTCTAGGAAGATTGAATAGACAATGTATGTCGGTTAACATTCGTACAGCCTTCTACTGACTTGGTAGCCCCAGTCCCATATTTAAGTGACCCAGGCCTATGGAAGTCTACTGAGACTCGCAGACTTTCAAAACTGTCCATTACAGAGATATTCCATTGTTTTAAAAGTTTTTTCATGCAACTGCTCACCAACTATGTCCCATTTTCCTACTGAAAAAAGTATTATTAAATTAAAAGTTTTGCAGCACTAAAAACTGTATCACTCGAAAGTCAGAAGTAAACTGTTTGCCTCTACAGTAATCTATTCTGATTGATGGTCAGTTCATTAAAACATTCTTATGCATTTTCAATGTTAATTAATTTAGTAATGCTCCCTTAATCTAATGCAACCTTATTTCAAAAATTGGCAAACTATTTCCATTATATGTTTCATTTCATCCCCGTAAGGTTTAGGCTAATGGTGTCATTTGAAGTGCATGCACATTTGTGGTTATACATCTGACAAACTTCTGACAGTGGCACATTAATGTAGCAGCAACGTTTAAAGCGAGCACTGAGACAACGCATATCGTACGCTCCTATCACACAGCATACACAGTAGACATTTTAATCCGAGGAGAGAGTAATAGATCTCTATGCCTTTCATGATTTTAAAATAAAATAGTCTATTTCAGCTCTTGTGACATAAGTAGAAGTGCATCAAGTAGAAGAGTAACAGCTTCAAAACCATGAAGTAAAAACCTACAAATGATTGTCTAGACCTTTCTGAAATGAAACGCTTTCTTAAAAAACCACGTCAACCCTGAGTTACCAGGAAAGCCTCTTCAGATAGTGACTACATTAATGATACACGCTTCTTGACCTTTCATCAATGCGCTGCGTCTATCCCAAAACCTTCTGCAGTAAAGTTCATGCCTCCCACTGCTGAGATCGCTTTCCTCACTGTCTGAGTCCCGACTCCCAAGTCATTTCATGGGTCTTTTGTCCCTGCCCCTTGCAAAAAACATATGATCTCTCTCTTCCCCATAAGACTTCCCGCTCTGAATGGTGTAATAAGTCTGATGGGGAGCGGCTGAGGGAGCTGGGGGTGTTTGATCTGGAGAAGAGGGGGCTGAGGGGAGACCTGATCGCTCTCTACAACGACCTGAAAGGAGGGGGTAGCCAGGTGGGGGTCAACCTCTTCTCCCAAGTAACAAGCGATAGGATGAGAGGACATAGTCTGAAACTGCGCCAGGGGAAGTTCAGGCTAGAAATGAGGAGGCATTTCTTCCCAGAAAGGGTGGTTAGGCATTGGAATGGGCTGCCCAGGGAGGTGGTGGAGTCCCCATCCCTGGAGATGTTTAAGAAAAGACTGGAGGTGGCACTTAGTGCCGTGGTCTGACACGGTGGTGTTAGGGCGAAGGTTGGACTCGATGATCCCAGAGGTCTCTTCCAACCAAATCGGTTCTGTGATTCTGTGAGACAGTCGTCCTCCTGGCAGCTTACCTGCCATCACCATAGCACATAGACTGAAAAGCTTTGGGCAGAAAGAACAACTTAAGACACCTGTCAGTAAAATAATAATCAGAAAAGCTTGACATTTTCTTATTTCAATCGAAAAGAGTTTTTTTGCAGGGAACAAAAATTGTTGACCAACAAATTGCCCACATTGTTACATTCTTCATTAAACAAAACCTCCGATCACTGTTTCAGGGAGACTTTAAATTTACACGGCTTTAAATTTCCTTTTAGTACTCTTTCTTTATCTAAAAGCTAGTTCTCAGTAGAAAAGTGTTCTCTGCAAATACGAACATCAAAACATGATTCCAATGAAAAGGATGCATAAAATTCTGCCCAAATGGATACATTTGAACCTTTCAGAATGAAAATAACTTCAATAATTCTTTTTTTTTTTTTCCACAAAATGATTTCCCCATTTTTCAGCCATCTCTAATTATAACAATAACTTGCAGGTGTTTCCTGTTAAGTTGGTAATAACTGTGTCCTGGGATAATAAAACTCTTGGGTTTGGCCCATTTATCATATTTAAATTATAACTTAAAGGTGCATCCTGTTTACAAGGCAATAATTATATATGGGACTAAACAAACTCCTCTGGAGCCAGTCCAGTCTATTGTGTTATGTCGGACTGGAGCATGGGCTTGAAGAAACCTTAGATGGATAATGCCATAGGTAGTAAAAGTTGACTCTCCCCTCTTCAAAGAAAATGCAAAGAAAAAAAAAATGTTGGTGTTTTGCCTATATGAGGAAATGAACTTTGAAAAACTAAACAGCCTCCAAAATGAGTGATCAAATGATCTTAAACCTTAGCTGATGGCCGGACGACTCCATCAAAACGCATGCATCCGAACTCTTTAGGGTGGACGTCAGCAGGAGATGTAAACGCGCAGGTGCACACCCCCCATTTTGTCTTCGATGTCCTTCCAGCGGGTCTCATGCCCCTCTCTGAGCGTGGTCCCCTGGCTGAGAGGCAGCAATGCGATGCCTCCGTTTGAAGGCCACTGAACCCAGCCTTCCATATTTCTCCTTGCTCTGTGTGGTGTCTGGGATTTTAAAATATGCCCTTTTTAGTCAGAAGAGAAAACCTAGAAGGTTAAAAAAAAAACGACTGAGGGAGGAGGTCAGCTATTGGACTTGTAAGTCCTCTGCTAGACAATTGCATTACAGTGAGATTTCCTTTTTCACGCCAAGCTCTCCACCTTGCCCCAATCCCTTACACTGATGTGGGCCCAAATTTCCAGCTCCTTTCCCAGCGCCAGCTCCCTTGGGCCGCCTGGTGCTTTCCACCTCAGTTGCTTAACAGCCTGCAGAACTTTGTGCAGTGGGACAACAGTCCTTCCTTTGTCGAGGTCAGGACTTAGGGGGCTGGGGAAGGAATTTGGCTTGTCCTGTGTACATAGGAAAGGAACAACTTCAGCGTGAAGCACAGAAAGAGATAGTAGCGTTCCAAGAAAACACTAGAAAAATAAACTCCAGAAGCGACCAGTGCATTTGCTTGCATTGTAACTTTGCTTCAGTGTTTGACTGTTATTTCTTAAGAGCAAAATAAGCCCCAAACATTTTTTCTTTTTTTTTTTTTTTTTTTTTTGCTACATACTGCACAGTATGAGTAATTCAAGAAGAGAATAAAGGCCGGCATTGTATAGCACACTTTCTCATGCACACACAAACCTCCTTCCAGCTTACTGAAGGAATCAAAGGGTGGAGGGAGTGTCTCCAGCGTTTCATGTAAATGACGTCTTTTTTTCTCCAGTTTTAATGCCACCATAAACTCAGTGTGATGAAGCATTGATGAATAATGAGCCCATGACACATCGTACTTTTAGAACAGCTCATATATTTGGCATACACCAGGCTCCATTTGTGTCAAATTTTTTTTCCCCCCTCTACTTGGGCACGGATTTATAAACACTTTTACCATCACTAAGAAATGCGGTTTTATTTTCAGTCCTTGGGGAAGGCACACTGAGCATCCGCACAGCTCGTCACAGTTGCCCTCTCTCTTTAGGATGCTGAGCAGCAGGGAGGTTAGCTCTCGCCATCCGAGCAGGCATCGCGCGCTTGCAGAAGTCGCTGCCCTGCCAGGCTAGCGACCACCCTCTGTTGGGACCCACCGGTGGGGCTGATACATGGCTCTTCCCTCACCTCCCCAAGCACATAACCGTCATCTTCCCTGAGGCAGAGTCATGATGGCATGGAGCAGAGAAAGCAAGATATCCTTGTGAAAAAGTGCAGTTTCTTATTTATCAAATGACTTGGAGAAAGTTGGAGGTTTAACTCGTATTTTATTGAGGAGAATGCCCTTTTTTGGTATAGCGTTGTCCTGGATTTCTTGGTAACAACTGAACCTGTAAATTCTGGATTTAAAATGGCCTAGGAAAGCAGCAGTAGATAAGTTGTAAGTCCTCAAGTATGACCCGGCTGCCGGGGGATGTCAGGGAGCTACACTGTCATATGGGAAATTAAAAGCCCTGGTTGTGGATCTCCTGCGGCAAAGGTGTTTCCATCCACATCTGCCAGTCCTCCCCCTGCGGCAAGGTCTGTCCTTTCAGGGGATTTCAGCTCTCCCTGACAAAAGGGAAGATCAGAGATGAGCTCCTGGCACGGACGTACTAGAGACCTCAGTCTTAACTTCTGGTCTGGCCTCCTAAGGGTTTGTGTTCCCCTGGCAATGTAGATTTTACCCGGTGAGGACACCCCAAATAGGGAGGCAGAAGAAAACCTAACAGTGCTAGAGGCATAGTACGGGCAGGAGGTTTTCCCGACATAGCCAGCAGTTTCCAAGTTTGGCAGAAAAGCCCATCGCGTAGCTGAAAAGGCCTGCTTTCTTATTCTTCAGTGTAAGAGTACCAGCAGCATAAAGTTTTGTCTTATAAAAATCATCTGTAGTGTCTAGCCCAGTGTACGGTTTTTTTTCATTTCTCATTTGCCTTTATCACTTTGCCTATGTTGAGATATGGGACAATGTATTTTTTTTAAACGTTATTTTTTTCAATAAACGCTTAGAAATTTTCAAATATGAAACAGGACTTCTCCCTACTCTCCAGAAAGGTCCTTAATTTCTATAATTGAGGCTTTCGAAGCAACAGAAGGGAACAGGGCATAAGGAAACTACTTGAATCTTCATTGCTTTGAAAAAAAAACATGTAAACGTACCAGTTTAAAATCAGACCACTTTTTCCTCGTGGTTGCGAAGAATCCTATAATGCTTTCTGCAAGGCTGTTTGGGCTGAAAGAGGTGACATCAGATATCCAGGGTGTCAAGAATATCATAAGGAAACCTAGATATTGCTGATAAACCATGGGCATTCCTTTCACTTCCAAAGTTATCAGCGACCCACGTTTAGGACCACAGATGACACCAGCACAAACGAATGCCATTACCTGACGCTTATTTCCCTGGGTGACAATCTCTCCGTGAGTGAGATAAGCCCCAGCTACGCAGCGCACGTTTCACAGCCCTCGTGCTGGGAGCCAGTCGGTTGTGCCCCGGTCGGGGTTTTGGGTCACGTGCAATTCAGAAACCAGGATGAATCAACCCACTTTATCTCCTAAAAAAGAAAAGAAAAAAAAAGCCATTACCAGCAATTTTCTCAGTTCCGTAACAAAGCTCCAGAAAGTAAATGAGCCAGTTTCTGACATCAGAACTGTCTCTTTTTTCCCCTTTTTCTTCAGGCAGGTTACGCCGAGGATTTGAAATAAGGAACTAAATGAAATTGGCTTTTCCTGGCCAAAAATGTGGCAGTGCTACAGAAACCATGCTGACTGAAATTAATTCCTCTGGGAATTAATTTCTTCTGGCAGAAATAACAGTTCCTATAACTTTTATCAGTCTTTTCACACCAATAATTTATATTCAAAAACTTATTTAAAGCTGAGGTTGTATCTGAGGCTAATTATTTGCTTCTAGAAACAGATAAAGCTAAAAGCATGCTGATAATCTGCTTCCAATCTCTCTGTACCAACCTCCTTTGGCCCCATACAAATCTTCTGGTCAATGATAAATTTGGCAGCTCTGTTTTCAGTATTGGCTCAAACTCAGCTGATCTGAATGCCCTTTTTAAAGAAAAACCAAAAACAACTCCGCCTTTACAAAATACACGGTCACTATTCAGGCCAGGCTGCAACTGGTTAGGCTGAGAAAGG
Organism: Cariama cristata; assembly: GCF_000690535.1. NCBI lineage: Eukaryota > Metazoa > Chordata > Aves > Cariamiformes > Cariamidae > Cariama > Cariama cristata. The sequence goes on along the minus strand of NW_009628352.1, from coordinate 37,930 downwards.
GTTAAATCCCAGTTTTGCACGATTGCATTGAGTGCTCCCATTTTATTTGCCTCCTTGATTTTATGTCAGACACATGCCCGTGCTGAAACTACAATACAGTCAGTGTCTGGATCTCTGACAAAGATTGGGCTTTCATCCCTGTTATTTGTGTTCCTCCTCTAGAGGTTTTTAATTATTTTTAGCAGAGAAAGATAACAGTCGTGGCTTGGGAGTGCTTCAGAATGACCCAGCACTTAACCATCGTGCAGCCTTTTGAGGGACATTTTGGAATCCAGGTTCTGGCTCTCGCTCCACAGGGATCTATGTCTTTTCAGGCAGGTTTCCAGTGACTGGCACGGGAAATATAATAATCTATAATAATAATGAGCAAAATTCTACATCCACCCTAGGGATTGTGGCTCGATACTTTCAGAGAAGCAGCAATCGAGTGGAAGAAACATTCATTTGATCACATCAGCCAGAGCACGTAAGATCTCAGCTCAGCATGGGGACAGGACAATGACACTGTTCCATCTCACCTGCAAAGCTCTCTCAGAGGAGTTCTCTTTATTCACCACCGACCTTAACCTTTGTCTGGATCTGAAACCAGACTAGAGCAGTTACTTCTCCACCTTTTTTCTTAAAAACTTTTTTGCAAGGAGCTCCTTCCAGAGCTCTCTTCAAGTCTTAGAGAGCTTGCAGAGAGATTTATGTCTCCTCCTGTGCTCCAGCCCTGCACCGCTACTTGTCCTGAACAGCTTGGATAAGGGGAACCTTGAACTTCTTTTTCGCATGTGATATATTAGCACTAGACATTGAAGTAACAGGTTTTCCATCTCTGAGTATCCTTTTCTTTAATCTTTAGCCATCATCCTGTGCTAGACAACATTTTACATGTTTTTTTTCTTATAAAAGTGTCTATTAAAAGTCACCGCTTGCCAATGGCTACCTAACATTGCCCACAACATCACACACAACCTACTTTTCCTCGTACTATCAATTTGGCAAGGAAACAAGTCAGATGGTTGATAAACGATCGTTTTATAGGGGTGACAGAAGTAGCCTCAGAACTTACCGTGAGGTCTTTGGTTTACAATGTAAACTTAAAAATTTCCCAGAGATGAAGGAATTCACACACATAGTGAACTTGCCGTTGTCATTTGCGTAAAGATTTGAAGATGAATTAGTAACTGTCTGATCCAAAGTCCGCTGAAGCCAGTAAAGGCTGTAAAGAATCGAAGACAATAAAGATACAAAAGAGTACTGACAGCCAAGATATTATTATCCTTTTTTTTTTCCCCCCATAAAACAGTTCAATCAACTCTTTCATTTATGCAGCACAGCATACAAATAAACATGCCACAACACGTTTTTCTGTCTTTGCAAGTGCAGTTGAACAGAATTAACCGTCAAATCATCAGTATCAATCAATCCATTAATTTCAACTGAGTTATGCAAGGAATTAATTTTGTACTCAAAGACTTAGTAATCTGAGCCTGCAAAACAGGACCCTGTTACTAAATCACAGCTGCAGACAGAGAGACTGGCCTTATGATGGGCAAAGCAAGAATTAGCAACTTTCAACTGTCCAACGCATTGCTTGGATTTAACGTACTGACACTGCCTCTACACAACGCTTAAAGTACTCTGGCAGCAATTATATATGCAACTCAGAGAAGATTATCTGGCAGCCACCAGCACACGAGGGCAAGTTTAACCAACAGGAGGGACAGTAACCCCCCACCCCCCACCTCCCCCTGCTTCCCCCATGTCTTAATTCCAGGTTTTCTGTCCAGAAGTCTTGCTCAGCTGAAAAAAAACTATTTCAGACGTTTGTCTGGGATAAGATTGTAAGTCTTATAGCCAAGTCTTGTAGCTACTGCTGCAGCCCGTACAGGAACATCTACAAACCCCAGAGAAGTCTAGCCATGCATTTGCAAATCACTGGTGCAGTACATGCACAGGGGAGAGTCACTGCGTAAGTCACGCACGCTTACGTCTCTCTAGGAAATCCCAGAGAGAGACAGGGGAGTCTTGCCCTCAATCCTGTCCAAAATGGCTTGATTTTAGCTCTCCTCCAAAGCCTAACAAATAGATGGCCTTTGTCTGATGCCCTGGGGGGCAAATGCAAGCTAATAAAAACTTGAGTCCACACAGATAACATATAATTGTAACTGGTTTATAGGTAATGGTCTTCCAGGCTATCTCATTATTCTCTTTGAACAGGCTTTGAATTACGCTTTTTCAATTTTAGATAAAAGTGAACCAGTGGTTTTGCAGCATTAGCAAACTAAGTTAGATTGACCAGTTAGAATTAATGGGCGTTTTGATTTCATCATTTCTCTTTAACCTTGAAACCAGCAGGCAGGCAGCAAAATCATTTTCTCCCTCCTCATGTTTTCTTTCTCCAGTCGTCTTTCTCCATGCTGCTCCCTCAGCCACTTGCTTCTGGTTTGTCCCTGGATGACCAGTTATACCAAGCTTTCACCATACTGTATTTCCTTGACTTCTAATTCATGGGTGCTCTCTAGAACATTAGCCCCCGCATCACAGTATTTTCACTATTTAAGTGTGTGTATTTGTAATCAGGATTGAGTTAAAATAGTTCTGTTGGTGGTGACACACCAAACAGTTGCTCTGCCTGTACTTTTTCTGATTTTGTTCTGAATCCATTTTAATGGCCATTAGTGAAACTGCTCTGCTGTGGAGTCTGGATGAATCCTAACATCTCCATTTACCTGCTGAAGGCAGGAACGCTCACTTGCCAACTTACTTTTGCTGTAATGGCTTATATAAAGCAGAAGCAGCCCCTGAGGAGCTCTCACACACGTTCTCCCTTACCCTCAAGCAGATACAGCACCCCAAGCAAGCCTAAATCAGCCATTCCCAACCATGATGGACCAACGGGCCTTTGGCAGTTCTGAAATGAACTTAGCCTCATATAAAACTAATGAGTCTGCAAGTCCGTGGTTAATATGGCTCTCCAAGGCAGCTGTAGATCACGCATCCAGCCTCACCAAGCAATTTGAAAACCACTGGTCTACAACAGCAGGATCCCGAAGTTTCCACTGCAAAGGCCATAGATCTTCTTCTGGTGGAGGGGGAGGACCGTACATCACAGCTCCACCAGATCTACTGTGCAGGCATAATGCAGACAACTGAAATGAGCACGCAGTCTGACGCCAACATTACTGCATATAAAATATGTGCAATAAATGCATAGGCAATATGTGCAACAATCTGGGTTATACGTGTATAGTGTGTAGACTAGATGTGGTTTTTCATTCATTTATCGCATAGGTCACACATGCTAGTCCACCTCTCAGTCCTCTCTCTGCTTTGGACCAAACGATAACAAGTGGTAGAAGTTGCCACAAGAGCAATGTATGGTCCCAATGTTATCTTTTGCAAGGGCCCTACAATCCCTCCGCTTCTTTGCCAGTCTCTTGCATTCTTCAGAAGATGTGAGAGGAATCACAGTTCACCAGGACAACTATCTGGTGCTAGGTGAATTGTCACATAGGAAAGCCCTTTCTGTGGCCAAACTCCTTGGCCAAGAGCACTCTGTCAGACACCAGTGATAGTCATTGATCCACCTCAGCCTGGTACCCACCTCCAGGATGCTCTTCCAGGCCGTCCTTGTGCCAAGCGCTGGAAAGCAGCTGCAGGGACTTGTGGGGCTCCTGCCTAACCTGCAGCTATGTCTGCAGGGCTGCGCAGGCACAGTCTTGAGGCTGGGCTGGTGGACCGGCACATCACTCATCTGTGTTACTAAGCCGATGGCAGGCCCACAGGGGTGCCCCCGGTGCACTCCAACCGATGGTCTTGCAGAGGAAGACTCAGAACCTGTAAGAGCACGCTCCAAGGAAGAGAGCACTCTCCAAAGAAGAGTGCCCATCCTTTCATGCTTGACCTGTTGGCCTTCCTCTAGCCTAGCTGCCTTTGCTGAAAGATAGAGAACTGCTGTTGGACAGGCAAGGCAAATCCAGGGCTCACACAGCCCCAACCTCGTCGTTCAGTAAGGGCACGTGGGATGTGTAGCCAGCCCTTGTTTAGATGATAAGCAGGAAAAGTACGAATGGTAAGAAGCATGCCTAAGGGAATTCAAAGCCTACCCAAAGGCTCAGGTGTAGGAAAGGTGAAACCAGCATGGCTTTGTTCTCCTCACCAGCATCACTTTTTCTCCCCACTGTTTATGGTTATTTACTAATTTCCATCACCTAGGGGAGAATTTGGGGCAACAGTCAGTGACCCCTGAAAGGGCTGAATTCTTGGGGCTGTTTATCAGATTTCAGCTTGGCTTCCTTTTACTCCTCTTTTTATTTTTCCTCCTCAATATTTATTTGAAAAAAAAATTTTGGCAGGATTTACAATCCGCAAAGCCCTACAGACTCGGAGAGGAAAAAAAAAAAAAAAAATCTCAGGTGCTACTTAAGAAATTCCTCATTTCTAAACCTCAGTGGATTAAAGTTTCTGCCCTAATGATCTGTGTGAGTGCTTTTGTGTAAAACTTTGAATAACTTTATTGATTACATTCTGTATAGTACAAGTCTCTGGACCCTCATTCTTATTTCTAAAAAAAGCTTCTATAAAGACATACAGTACCAGAATGGATTAATGCATTAGCCCTTGCCTTTGCAGACTTACTTGCAATCCAGACAGGATTTGGATGAAGAGAGTCTTACCAGGCAGGATCAGGCTTCTCAATGGAAAATATTTCCGTACTGAAAAATGGAAAACATAACATTTAGCACAATTCAGCCTATTTGATAGCCTTTTCTGTGCTGAGGCACGGGGATGGCTGCAGAAACAGCACCACCAGTCAGCGCTGAGATGCTTTGACAGAGCTGTCTCAAAACCGGGATGGTTTTCATAAAGAGCTTTCTCAGAAGAGAAAAGAAATCATTTTGGTAAAGCTGAATGAGAGACTCCAGCTGGCACAACAGAAGTTACAGGTGAAAAATGAAGTTTATTGGCAGAATGCTTGGGTCTGACTGAAACAGCAGCACAGTGCCCACAATTTTCTCTTTCCTCTGACAGTGTCTCCATAACTGTTTTCTTCCTGATGTCTCCCAATCCTGGGCTCTTTCACATAAGCAATTAGATGAGACTGGGAATACAAGTTTTAGTTTTAAAATAACCTACAGGACCTTCACTCTGTTTTTAGAAAGGAAACAGGATTTCTGTCTAAACCCAGACTCTCCACCCTCCCTTTCTACCCTCCCTTGTCCTTTCCACCTGTTTAGATGTTTTCACAGTGGGATAACACATTCATTCCCTCCAGACCAGGGCTCAGCTGTTAGGAATGGAAAATAAAACCAAAGTTTGCAGAGTATTTTTAGCCCAGAGAAAATAAAACGGTCGCAAATACCGTACGCCCACCACCTCCTCCGGCTTGTGGAGATCTGTGCCCAGAAAGAAAGGAAACCACAAGACCAGGCTGAACCCATTGATTTGATACCGATGCCAAGTATTCTGGAGTGACTCACCCAACAATCCCACCCTTCTTTTTCTGTCTGTTTAAAGGTGCCCTCCCCAGAAGTCCCGTCATCCAGTCTTTCCCATCTTTGTGGCACTGGTGCTTTCACTACCATATATGCACTTAGTTGGCCTCAGCCCATTACCCTCATCCCTTTGTACGAGATAATCTGTTGATGACTGGCTAATCAGCAGGTTGCAGATGGGTCTCCTGTTTCCCTCTGATCTCTCCAATCTCAGGGGACTGGCCTTCTGAGAAGAGACAGTGCGTAAGGGGATACAACACTAAACAGATGACACATATTTTAGATCCACCTAATGGCTGCTCCTGGTTTCCAGACTCCCCAAATGCCATTTGTTTTTAACAAATGGCCACACAAGCTGTGGAGATGATATTTGAAAAATGTCTTTGAAAGAGCTGACTTGCCTCCAATGGCATTTGCAGCATGTGTGCCCTTGACAGTAGTCCTCTGTGCTGTCAAGCTGCTCCCACTGCAGGTAAAAATTGAGTGTTCTGAAAAAGAAATTATAAACTGACAACGAAATGGGTTTAGAGAAAGTCCATCCTGAATGGGAGAGGTGGTTTAAGAACCAGAAAGAGGAGGATCTAGATCTCACTAGCATCTTTGGTAAGGTCTGAGCATCCTTGGACTGTGAGCTCTAAGTAGAGTTTATGCTTAAGTTGTAGCAGAGCAGCGATTTCTTCATTGCTGCAATGACTGTGCAGCATCTTGTATGCAAGAGCAACACAGGATGCTGGCAAAACTGTCATGAAAAACTGCTGGAAGGAAGTTCTAAATCCCAACATATCCTTTATGCAAATTCTTCCAATTTTCTGTTGCTGTCCCAGGAAAATCTGAAGATTTTGTACAACTGTCTAGGCCATCTTTTTGCTGGAGAGCAGCAAAAGGCATCGTCACTCAGCTTTGCGGCCTGTACACAGCAATCATATTTTTGACGTGAAACAAAACAACGTGGGGCCTGTTCTTCTGCACTTACACCAACGGGGCTCAACGCAGTTCCCACCCATCCTATTTTACGTTCCAACAGAGAGAAGTGTTTCTATACCCACATGTTCTCTGGGTAACTGGGCAACAGTTGGCCCAAACAGAGCCAGCACCATGGTAGCAATTCAACAGCCCGGCTGATCAGATGCCAGGGCTTAGCCCTGTGTTCTGAGTACAGGTGCAGGCACCGAGCCTGAAGTGTCCCAAGTTGCGTGGGACCCATTGCACACACCATAACATCGGAGCAGCGCATGCATACTAGGTCTCCCAAGGACTATACTTGTTATGAAGGCATCACAAACAGCTCAGACATATACTTCTGTCCAAGAAATCCTGGAAAGAAATATGGCAACTCCTTTGGGAACCATTGAACTCTCCTCCTCCATCTCCATTTACTTAGTCATCATCAGCACGCTGTTACGGCTTCACTTAGTTGTAGGAGTATTCCCAACAGACCTCCTTAAAAAGCACTTTCTATTTAAGACTGAAAAGCAGCTGCTGATAATGCTGCCTTAAGCTTGCCATTTTGCTTCTGGCTTCTATAGGTTCCACATTTTTCCTATCCAGCCAGCACAAGAAGCGTTTTAGCTTCCATTGTCTGCGATTTCCAAAAATGCTCAGCACTGACCTAACTGATCTCACTGTAACCAACATTGTGTTTTGTTTTCCTCTTCTTTTTATTCTTGAAATGATGCAGCATCCACAAATAAAAGATCACCTGCGAAGTTAAGGCCAGCACGCAGTTATTCCAGTAGCTGACACACTGCTACATGAATGCTGGCTATTTACAGCAAATGTAAGCCGAGTTTATCTTCTACAAAATCTTTAGCATGTTATTTCTGGAAGTTCAAGTTATAACTGCTATGATTTGTGAGTAATTAATTCAAGGAAACAGTTCTATTAATCCATCCAGCTTGGGAGGGTTGGAGGAAAAATATATTCCCGGAGGTAGCAGTCCTTCTGCAGGGAAGTGAGTATCGTATGCCTGGAATTATCTATTAGCAAGTGTTTTAACCCTCCCTATGTCTGGCAATATTGCTGCTAATATGTAGCATAAATTCCTCGGGCATTAGGCGCTTTTTTTTTTTTTTGCTATGCCTCAGACAAGGCACCCCTACCAAGCTGACCAGATTTACCCAGTCTGGATGCAGGGTGTTAGTAACCAGCCATTAGACAACTCTGTTTCAGCACTGCTAGCTTTTCCTTAGAAATTACCGAAGAAAAAAAGAAATCATAGCAAAACCAAAAACGTTAACAGCACGAGCCAGATTTTTAAATGGCAGAATCTCTGTTTATCAAAAGAGATCTTTTATTTTAAGCAGCGGCAGTCTGAAACACTGGTTTTCAGTCCTTTTCTAATTCTGTGAACCCAGGGGGGCAGGACCCACTGAAGACTATGCTACAGCAAATTCAAGCAGACGAGCCTAAAACAAGAAGTCCTGGTTTTCTCTTTTTAAGCTCCAGGGAGCCCAATAAGAAATCCGCAGACCTCAAGCGAGTCTACCAACCATCGCAGAAAATAACTAGTGTGAAGTAACGTTAGCAAAAATCTGCCTACAGGTCATGAGAGAGGAAAGCACAAGTTTCTTCGAGTGTGACTTTTTTCCCAGATGATCTTTCTGAGCAGTCTCACAAAACCTTTGGTATAGTTTCCTGTTATTTGCAGAATGGAAAGGGAAAAAAAACGGGCATTTTAGTCAAGGCACTCATAGCCAAAGCCCTCTATTCAAAGCCTACTTCCACTGAAATCATTGTTAAATTCATAGCGACTGTGACAGGACCAGACTTCAGCAAATACCAAGTGCTTCTGAAGAGTCCAGTCTTCATGCCAGGAAAACTGGAGAAGCAGTAAATTTTGTAACCTATGACAAGAGCACTCTGGATGCTGACTGGAGCTCGGATGTTAGCATTTTTGTTACAGAACACAAGGAGGATACGCTGCATAGATGAGCATGAACAATCTCCATACGCCTATTCAGCAAGAAGTGCACTTAAATACTTACTTACAGCTGCTAAAACCCTCATTTTCCAAGAGCTCCCAAAAGAAATTTAAGGGCTACTCGGCCATGACTTGGATGTCAAAAATGGTATTTGGAGGAATCTCAGTTGTTCTCTGTCGGAGAACAGATTTTTATCGATTTACCCTAGTTAGATGGTTGAATCAGTCGACTGCAATTGGATTTCTGCTTTCTTGGAAGCCGGGCGTTTGCCTTAGCTTGCAGTAACAACTTCTGGGTACCTGGTCCCACATGTAAGCAGGTAAATAATTGACAGATGGTTTTCTTTATGCAGCTAAGTAATAACTTTCAACATTATGTCAGGAGAGATTATGAAGCAGGGGAAAAAATGCATTGAAGAAAGTTTGGGCTTAAGCTGTTGCACCGCTGTTACCCAGCCCCCCCGCCACGCCGACGGCAGCAGGCGGATTCCCCGGGCGCCTAAAGGTGCTCGTTATAGAGGGTGTTTACAGGTGTGCCATTATCAAGTACTGATATAAAATACTACTGCGGAAAATCGCGTTTAATAAGCTCCAGCTGCCTGTTAAATTAAAACAAAATTCCTGCAGCAAATAAGTCGATTTGAAAAACAAGCAGTGGTAGGACTGAAACAAAGGAGCTGAGCATGACAAGAGCCTTGACTGAATCAAGCTGCCGTTCAGAAAGTGCATCAAATGGGTGTTTTCTTAGTTTTGCTTTTCTGCAGATACTTGCTCCTGCCAGCACAAGTAGCTGCTGAGACCACAGCCTATCTTCTTTTGCCTTTCTATTCCTACATGTGCCCTTAGCCTTTGTTTCTGCAAGATCGTAGGCTGTATTGCGGGACTGGCTTATAAAACTCAGTAGTTTGCAGAGGTGTAATAATGGGTTTTATTTCAAAACAGAATTTAAAAACAGAAATACACACACAAACAGCAAGGCCTGGCAGCCTCTTTCCCCTACCGCTCCGAAGAGCTGGTTGTCCTGCTTCCCCTCCCAATTTTCTGTTGGCTCAGCTCCTCCCTAGCTGGCAAAAACTTGGGCAATTAACCCTTTCTTCCTAAGGCCAAATGCTAACGAGACCTAGCTGGCTTTCCTCGAGGGAACGAAAGAGCATCCATCACCAGAGCTGCAGGGCTGTGCACTGCCCCATCACCCTCATGCCTTGCCCCTCTGCTTGCTCAGCACCTACCCCAGCAGCCCCCGCTCCGTGGGAGCTCTCCTTCGCTGAAATAAAATAGCAAAATAAATACAGCCTCTGTGTGACCTGAACAGCTCTATACTTTCGCCTCATGGAAGGGAAAATCTGGATTGAGAACCTACAGGCTGATTTTCTCGTTGACTTAGGGAAGACCCAAAGGGACTATCGGTTGCAGAAAAGGGCAGAGAGCCCCCCCACGCTGGCTTTAAGTGAACTGGTTTGGGTACCAGAAGCAGCACAGCTCTGTACTGGACAATTTACTGTTGTTGTTTCCCACCCAAAGGAAACAGAATCTGCCTTTTCTCTCATTTTCTTTCCAGGAGGCCTGGCACATCTGGGGCTACCATAAGCCCCGACTTCATTTGTTTTACGACAAGATTCCAGTAAGTGCTGCCCATAGATAGTGAGCTTTCTCAAAATGCTTTCCCAGGGCAGGATAGGATTTTTGGCCATGCACTTTCATTTCCGTTATTTTCCGTGGGTGCATAAAAGATTTTAGACTAGAGGTGTGTTTAACTGAGAGGGCCAGTGCTATTCAGAAAGGGTGCTGGGGATCCTTCCACATCTGAGACAAAGGCTTTTTGTTATTCCCACAGACTCCATTGGAGTAACAGACTTGCATCTTCCATCAAAGCTGACTAGCGATGTTTTATTGTGGCTGTACACCAGCAAATCACACAACTGAATGCAATTTCCAGTCTATCATCTATGAACACAGATTTTGAGTTGTTCAGAACTCTCTCAATCAAATTTTACACAAAAGTATCCATTCTGTTCTTTTTCGAGTATCGGGAAAACTGGCGTAGCTTACTTGTGCTTCGAAAAGCAAACAAGCAAATGCGTAATTATGCCTTAGATGCCAACACAAACACTGCATGTTTGTTGTAATGGTTGGACGTACTGGTAATAGATCTTGAGTACACTAGTGAAATGTAAAAAGCAGATTAAGTGTGCAGAAAACTGGTTGAGTAGCTTTGAAGTTGTGACAATAACCGTTTTCATACACAGTAAAAATTTCAATTACGTTTCTTGGTTTGGTCTAAATTCAGGAGGCTGGATGTGGCACACTTGGTAGAACTTGCTAATCAGTTTTTTCTGTTTTATCTGAAGTACTTTTCACTTTGGGGGCAATTATGAAGCAAAATAGAAAAAAGAACAGCAGACTTAAAAGACACTGAAGGTAGTCATGAACAGTGTACTCTTGGAGCCAACACTGTCCTGAGTCATGAGCAGAGCTGCTTTTTTTGTTTCCATGTTTGTCTTCACCGAGGCTCAATACTACTTTCTAAAAAATCTCTGAGGACTTCATAAGCTTGTTAAGTCTGCCACCTTTCAAGGTGACCCTCTTATTATCACATCCAACCTGATGGGAATTTTAGGAATTTGCTGAGTCTGTGTGATGTGTTCTCTTTCAGTGAAATCATCTTTCAGAAGATTTCACTAAAAATTCCCTATGCCATTGAGTAGCTTTACATCTTCTCTCTCGTTGTTCCCCAGGCAGCAGGGATGCAGCTGGGACATCCAGCAGCGGTGAAGCTCTGCTGTTGGGATTAAGAAGACCCTTTACAGACAGCATAGAGTCATGTGGGCCGTGGGCTACATCTGTCAACATTTTTTTTTTTGCTTCTGCTTTCACAGTTTGCAAATTGAGAGCTTTCACAAACTTGTCCGAAACTGAGTCCCACCAAGTTGCTTCTTAGTACTGCTCTATATTTTCTTTTAGTAGTTGGGCATTCCCTTCCAGCCAAGATGATAAAAAAGAGGTAAACCTTCAAGCACCTTTCCCTTTTTAGTGGGTAAGAGAGAAAGAGTGGAACTCCCCAGCAGCTTATCATCTCCCAAATCCTCCGGTCCCGGTGACGGTACAGCCGATGAGGTTGATAGAGGCAGAAGCAATACCACCCAAACTCCTGGGTCCGTGGACCTCATGCTCCCTTGCTGGCTTTGATCGCAGAATGGCTTAAAAGCCCCGCCACGTGCCACCTGCCCAGAGAGCTTGGCCAAAGGGCAGGTCAGACTGAGACAGTTCATTCCCTTCTCCTTGATCTTTCCCTTTTCCTTGATCTTCAAGGCTTCACAGGAAGCCTTTGAAGCAAGGCATATAAGGGCAAGAGCTGCTGCCTTAGGTTTAGATTCTCACAAATTACATCCATCTTTTACCCAGCTCAAGATGTTCTGTTGAACAATAGACACAGATACCAAAGACTCATTCAGGCCCTTTTCTCCAAGCACCAAGTTGGAGTATATCCAGGTTTTCAAAGGCTGGACATCATTTAGCCCGTCTGCATCCTCTAGAGCATCTCCGAGGCAGATATTTAGCCCGTTAGCCTTAATATTCCTTGAAGATTTCAGACATATGGCTCCTGACCATTTTTCAAATGTGCTTCAGATTGAATCTGCAGAAAAAAAATCCAAATTATTCCTTTCTCCAGGAAAATATGTTACAATACTAGTTGCCCTCCCAGAGCTGTTTCATATTTCTTTGAACTTTTTTGTTAAAAGTAGGAGAAATAGACTGTAATGGAACAGGGCTACATTTGATTTCCATTCATCTGAAAGGGTATATTTCAAATGTTGCATTGCATTTTCTAACGTAATTAATAGAACCAATATTTCTTTTTTCATTCATCTTAAGAATTTATTACAAGTGCCAAATGAAAATTTGAACATGGATTAGGCCATCAGCATCAGAAAAGAAATTCAAAAGTCTGGGAGATTTTGAAAGGAAATTATGATTTATAATCTGTGATTTGTAATCTGCAATTTATAAACTTTGATTTATAATCTTCGGCTATTCTTTATTGTGTACTTTGTTTTGCTGTGGTATCTTCATCTTGTTCAGTTTGAATTTAATACACGTCATGAAGCCATTTGTTTATTTACAAAATTTGCTGAAAATCTTGAAGTTAAATGCAAACTGCATTATGGTACTTTTGGAGAATTATGACATTAGATCTTCAGAGCTCGTGTAATAGATGTACTAAACGAACTTGAAAGAGGACTTGCAAAGATATTTTCTAATTGCTCAATTTTTTATGAGAGCTGCTCATATTAGGGGTCTTACAATATTTGTTTTATTATCTCCAGTTTCTTGTAACCACTTTCAGCTGGGATTCCATTTGAGACTTTGATTATTCTTGGAGCTTGTATGGTAGAATGAAAAGGAAATATGGCCCCTAAGAAAGAAAATGCTTCAATAAAAGAAAATTTGTTCTATAGGTGGAGGTGTTTGGATGGACCGTAGAAAGTCAGATCTTTCAATTAAGTTTGCATTTGGACAAAATGTTACTGCCTGAAAATCATTCCCACTTGATGAGAGACCTGTGAGCAATAGGTTAATGCATCAAGCCCAGCTACTACAAGACAAACAGCTTCAGGACGTTAAAGTATTTCCACTGTTAATGCCCGCATTGGTTTCAGCAGACAGAAGGTAACTCTCCTGTGCATGCAACAGTGGCTTCAATAATTTTGAACAGCATCACTGTGGTCTAAGAGAGAGATGGCCATCTCCTGTTTTGCAATGGGGACTGCAGAGGATAGGACAGTCAACGTCGGTCTGCACAAAAAAAAAGATAATTGGTAAATATTGGGGGGAACATTACTCAGAGAACAGCTCCTCGGGTTCAGTGGGGCTAGATGCGGGGACGTTTACTCTGTTATTGGGTCTGCCATCCTGTTCACCAAGGCTCCCGTCCTGCAAGCACACTGACCTCAGAGGACATGATGTTATTTAGGGTGCTGATCTAAGGCAGGACAGCCTCCTTCTATTTTGTCACAGTTTTAGAGCAGCATAAGCTGACTGTGAATCCCCACCTTCAGGTGCAAGGGGTGTTGCTGAGTCTTTATAAGATGCTTCAGATCCCAGGGCTACCAATCTGGCCGCTCTCACCAGCCCAAAGTCACTTCCAAATCATATGTTTGGGCACTGCATTAAATATTTGGCTTTCAGTTAGCAATAGTATGAGCAGAGCCCTCTCTGTGCTGAGTTTCAATTTTGCACTGTGTCCCTGTAGCCCTCGAAGCTGAACTTGCACCAGCCCACCAGCCCAGTGGTGAGACCAAATTTTTTTCTTCTGTACTTGAGCTCCCAGTTGCCCACTCATTTTTCGATCAACCAAAAGACTGTTCTTGGGACATTGTGGGGATAGAAGAAACTCCTTGAAAGATTTTCTAGCATAAAGAGAGGATCAGGGCAGCAGAGCTCACTTGTCCCTTCATCTGACTGGGGTAAGGTGGGAAGGGGGAGGCAGATGCTGAGAGACCACAGCGTGTCGCTGGGCTTGCTCACAAGAGAAGCATCTCCTCGCAGGCCAGCCCCAGCCTCGTCCACCTCCTGAGAAAGACAGGAAGGAATCCAGCCCCTTCATAGCCGTTACACACACGCTAAATAAAACAGCAACTTGTGAGATGCAACTTGTCTCCCTAAGTGATTTTGTTTGGATGCGTTAACACGGTACCGGCCGGAGTGCGACTGCTGCCGAGCCCTCACCCTCCCCTCCCACCATTCAGCCTCCGACAAAACTAATGTTAGTGCTGTTGTCAGTAGGATATCTTAATGCAGCACGCACACACACACAGAGGATCCCTTTAGATTCTGGTTTATATCTTCAATGAGAACCTTGGCAGCTGTAAAAATATTTTTGAGTCTGGTCACTAAGCTAAAGATTTTTTTTCCTCTAATTTCATACACAGTTATTAAAAGAGCTGGGACTTTTGGCAGTGACATTACACAGTTCTGTCAGCTAATCCCTCCCCCCATACACAAGTTAAAAAATTATTAATTAAAATCCATCCCGGCTTGGATGATTAATATATTTAAACAATTTGAAAATGGACATGCTTTTCATTGTTGTCTGCTTTACAATGTGATGCTTCATCAGAATGAAAGAAAGTGGAATGTTAACAGGGCTAGGCTGTTAATTACTTACATCTGAGCCCCCCAAGCTCAGTAACTAGCTACAAGCACAAGCATCTGGAAGTGACAAACAGATTTTTACAAGGCATTACACCAAATTTATCCAGTATTAGTGGCTGGATATATCAGCGTGTCTACATCAGCTCTTTAATTTTGGTTGAACACAGTGCTCTTCATGTACTGCCTTGCACTCCTGGGTGAGTGTTGCTGGGCACTGTTGGACAGCTGGGACCATTCGATCCAGGGGGAGGATTTCATCATTAGCACTGGGAGTCCCATCCCGTGATTGCCATCTCACTAACGAGTACATAAACTGCTTCTTAGGGCTGGGTTAGAGAAGGGTAGCGAACACATCCAACTCTGCTGGTGTGCAAGTGTTAAGGGAACACACAAATATATAAAATGTTTTCTGGCATCTGAGCACCTATCTGGTTTGCTGCTGCCAATGCTAGTGCTGTTCTTTCCAAGAGCAATAATATCAAGTCTTGTCTGAGAAGCAGGACCAGAGCAGAGGTTTGGGAGATGCCGTGTGCTTTAGGTGTGTGAGAACGTGGTTAGAGTGAGCAATGAGATGCTCACGGTTGGGGAGATAAGGGTGTGCTCTTAGAGCTCTAGTTTGCAGAGGGTTGTGCAGAGGGAAGGTTACGTGGGCTACCTGGAAGCTGGGGTAGGGAAGGCAAGAGGGAGAATGGACATTCTAGAAATCAAAGGGGGCTGCTGCTGCCATCGCTGATGGTGGTTTGGACACTGTGTTTGGGACTCCTGCATTTGTCTAAGTACTCATAGAACCATAGAGTCATTTTGGTTGGAAAAGAGCTTTGCGATCATTGAGTCCAACCGTTAACCTAACACTACCAAGCCCACCACTAAACCATGTCCCTAAGCACCATGTCTACATGTCTCTTAAATACCTCCAGGGATGGTGACTCCACCGCTTCCCTGGGCAGCCTGTTCAGTGCCTGACAAACCTTTAGGTGAAGAATTTCTTCCTAATATCCAATATAAACCTCCCCTGGCACAACTTGAGGCCATTTCCTCTTGTCCTATCGCTTGTTACTTGGGAGAAGAGACCGACCCCCACCTGGCTACACCCTCCTTTCAGGTCGTTGTAGAGAGCAATCAGGTCTCCCCTCAGCCTTCTCTTCTCCAGACTAAACACCCCCAGCTCCCTCAGTCGCTCCCCATCAGACTTGTGCTCCAGGCCCTTCACCACCTTCATTGCCCTCCTCTGGACTCGCTCCAGCACCTCAAGGTCTGTCTTGTCCTGAAGGGCCCAGAACTGGACACAGCACTTGAGGTGTGGCCTCACCAGTGCCGTACAGGGGGACGATCACTGCCCTGGTCCTGCTGGCCACACTATTCCTGATACAGGCCAGGATGCCATTGGCCTTCTTGGCCACCTGGACACACTGCTGGCTCATGTTCAGCCGGCTGTCGACCAACACCCCCAGGTCCTTTCCCATCAGGCAGCTTTCCAGCCACTCTTCCCCAAGCCTATAGGGTTGCATGGGGTTGTTGTGACCCAAGTGCAGGACCTGGTGAAGCTTTCTCCTCACATCTTTAACCTGGACCTCAGGGAGGCAGCAGACTTCCCTAAGAAGTACGTCTCCTATGACAATGACCCGTCTCTCTTTATGGAAGTGTTTTTGATGCTGATCATCAGCCGACTTAACCTTGGCAACACCTCCAAGCTAGATGAACCCTTGTCCTCACCATTGTTCCGCTCCACCTGCAGAGCCTCATACCTATTATCAAGGGCCCCTGGGCAGGTGGGACAGTCACAGCGGAGACGGGACTGCTGCGCCGGACAGGAACGGGTCGCCATTCCTCCTTATCCCTTAAGTCACCGCGTTCAGCCAGGCAGAGGGAGGACAGGGAATCCTCTGTATCATGAGTCCTGTCTGGCTGACGGGCCTGTCGCATGGAAGGTAGGGTGGGGGTCCAGCAGTCTATCTCTTGGACTCTTTCCTTGATACAGAGCACTAGCAGCCTGACCTTCTCATTAACAAAGATATTTCTGTGGATTTTAATGGGCTTTTTGTAGGCATATCTAGAACTATCAAAGGCTTTAGGTGCCCAAAATAAGACTTTAGCACCTCCCACTCGAAATTTAGACCCAGGACCGGCAGGTTTGTACACAGAAACGTACAAATGTACTTACATGTGTGCTTCGGGTGTGCCCAGCAGTGCCTCAGTGCCTACCTCATAGTTAAGCCCTATCGTGACCACAGATGTGGCATTTTTCTACATCTTTCACACAAATGACTCGATTCATTCAACAATCTCTGAGCAAGCCCATCGAATGATGCTCTATATGAAATGCTGTGGTCAGTGTGGCTTTCCTTCAGAGCCCAGAGGGTGACAGCAGTGGCACGACTCCTGCTTTAACAATGACGATATTCCTTTGGGTACAGGGGAGCTGACTTCAGCTCCTCTTGGGGGGTCAGGCATATATTTCTTCCTTCCAAGTGTCACACTCGCTGGGCTATCCTGAGAGGGTAAGGTCATTCCTGGCCTTTCTGCTCAGCCTACTCCACATGACTTCCAGCAACGAAAGATGCATTTAGCTGGAGTCAGTGCAGGCACAGGGTTTTTTCCCAGCTGTGAGAGCAGTTCCCACCAGAGATGCGAGTTTCCATCCCTCATGCAAAGCAGAAAATTGACCTCTTCTCAATGGGTGCCTTAACCACTGAGTGCTTGCACAATCAGGAGCTCTTGTGCAGTCATTTCTGATTAAAGAGGTGCCCGTAATGAGGTCCTTCAGAAGAAAAGAGATTGCCAGCTGATTTCAGGGGAGTTCCAAGTTCTTAAATAAATCATCAACAACAACAGCAAAAAGACTAATGCTTAACTTTTTTGATCCGATTGATATCAGGTGTGCAATATAGTCATATTAAGCTGCATAGCTCAAAGTTTCCCTTTCCTGACTTCTTGTGATTTGAACTACAAGATAGCAGAGGGATGGCTCAGGTTTTAAGGAAGCTTTCGGTTTTAGCTCTTATGTATTAAAGAAAGAAATATGTTGATGTAGCATTAAGGATATGAGCACTCAAAAGTCATGCATTGCTTCTGTGCAGTGAAATCTGCTGTGTCATAACAGAAACCTTTTCTTCCTCCTCTTGCCTCCCTGATTGACATTAGTCGTCAATTTTAATTTAGTGGCACTCTTAAAAGACCTACTGTACAGAGAAGTATGACAGCTTGTACGTACCAGCAGAAGAAACGGAATAGCTGAATCAAGGGCTGCAATTATTGTCACTATTTTCATTAATTCGCATTGGGTACTTTTGAGTAATGTGAAAAGTCAGCATTGACGTGAATAAGGTTGGTCAATGTGCCAGCGTGTGAATGCATGGGAATGTTGGGACGTTAGCGACAGAAAGGGTGGCTCTTCGGTGGCTTGGGACAACTAGTCTACTAGACAGCTTGAGGCTGTAGGTCAACATTTAGTTCTGTTTGTTGTTCTTCAGAAAAGACAAATGTCTCTTCCACTAGTATTTTTTTCCTTTTAACATCCAGCCATTTGGTACCACAAAAAAGAAAGTAGTATTCAGAGCGGTATCTTTGCAAACAAGAGATAAAACGAATGCCAAGCCGAGATGCTTTAGCGACGCTAACATCTTCAGATCAGAAAGAGAGGACTCGGCCAGAGGCAAGAAAATCTGTCTCGCCTTTCCACCGCATGACATTCAGATAAGTGAATGAATCTGAGCATTTTAATATCATCAGGTTTTTTAGGTTTTGAGCATTTGTTACCGGATGTGCTTTCAGGGAATGAAGAAAATTAACAATAGCCTCACAAGATGAAGCTATCTCTAGACTCACACGAATAAAGGTAGGAGTAAATCAGAATGTCCTTGTAAACAGAAACGGACTTGTAGGGAACACGGCAGTTGCAGTTATTATTGCAAACAACATGTAATCATTTAAAAGCAAGAAGTGGGGTTTTGATGAAATTCATTTGTTCTCACTTGGCTTACCTGAAATCAAACTGATCCCAAGTAAACTGTCTAAAGTACAGACTCTGAAGAATGGTGCCGGATTGCTCATCCTGACAAGGACTTTGGCGTTACAATGAGTTCTTCATATTCAGCATTTAAGGACCCTCTGGAATTTGTAAATGAACATACATTGGCCTCCAAAAATTTCAAACCCTTGCTCACCTTGGACTAGATACAAAAATTGTATATCTACGGTGTTTCCCACTAGTGTGTGTGTGCCCATGTGCACTAGAAAAGTCTTCTCATTTTGTGGCTGTAGGATGAAAGTCACTTGAACTTTCTTCTAAGTGAAGATGAAGCTTGAAGTTATGAATTTGGGTAAATTTATCAGTCAGTCCTGTTCCAAGTGAAGTCTGAGGGATGCCTGCTTCTTAGCTCCCTCGAGCTGAATCAGACTTTCAGGTGTTTGTACTCCATACCTTGCCTATGGACCTCCTCATGTGAGTCCCGAAGGGCCTTTGCCACCAGCAGCAGAGAGTTTAATCTTGGCTTACCAGGTTTAATCTTGGCACTGTGGGATGGCACAGTACAAGAAAGGAGAACAGTCATATACTAGAGCAGAATTTGGTGCCTTGCTTTGTTGTCTGTCTACAGGTGCCTGGCTTTCTGACATTGCTTATAGTTTCACCTGACCTGAGAAGACAGGTAGCTGTGGTAGTGACCTCTTTTGCATGGGCTAGATTTTTGTACTTACTTACTTTATTTGGTATTAAAACCAAACCATACAGCACATGCCTGTGGCGCATACCAGGAGGCAAGCATATAGCGTTCATTTGCATGAGACAGCAGAGCCCCTGTTAAAAATACAAAGAGGCTGCATCAGAATAAAAATGAAAGGTTCACCTAGCAATCCTCTGAACACCAAGATTCTGCTGCAGAGCAGCAGGGGGGTAGGGTGTAAGGTTCAAGGGATCCCATCTCTTGTATGCTTTGGGGGATTGCAGAGGAGAGGTTGCAGAGGGTGGACTATATAGGTACGTTTTGTAATGAGACTCTAAGACTTTAGATTAGCCTCCACATGGGATTTATTTTTTTATAAATGCCGTAAGGGATTCCCATCTATCATCACAGAAGTTGCTAATGACATCAGAGCTGCAGGTTTTGTTGATGTCACCTGGGAGCACTGGACTCCACTGCCAGTTCCCTTGGTCAAAATGGGCTTAGGACTCGCGGTAAGCAGTGACGGTGACAGTGGCACTTGCTGGTGGCTTTATCAATAGATGGCTCCACTGGCTTAAATCCTTAGGCTGTAGGCAAAGGTAGCAAGGCAGCACTTTTGGCGTGTAGCATCTTTGCTCTAGTGAGGTTCTAGGCTGTCCTACAGGAAATATGCTTAATTAGGTACTTCCTCCAAATGAGCAGAAAGCGCAGTAAGGAAAGCGGAGGAATAAAGAAAAGCAGTAGCCATACACCCTTGACGTGTAGCAGCCATGACAGAACCTGCAGTAGTTCACGTCGCTGTCTGAAGAGTGGATTTTGTGGCAATGAGAAAGCTACACTCGACGTTATAGATCAACATAAACCTGTAACTCTTCCTGTCACCTTTCCGGAGAGACACAGCCAACTGCTCACACCATTTACATCCAGCCCAACGTGCTATGCCAAATGCCAGTCGATGGTAATGTCAAGTGATGCTGTTGAACAACTACAAGGAGCCCATTGTCCCCTTGGCCACTTCCCCTTCGGCAACTGAGCAGGCTTTTAAATGCCTAGGAGTCGTTAGCTGAGTAACCCCAGGCAGGACAGCTTTGCAGCAGGTGGTACCACCTGTGGTTGCCTAATCCCGTCCCAAGCAGACGGCCACCACTGAGTTGTAGAGGCGGTCAGGCACTGCGTGCTGGTGAGTCAGAGCCACAAATGAAGCGAGTTGAAGCCCTGGCTCGAAGCAGAGAGTTTACACACTGGAGTTATGCCTCTCTGACAGTTGTGTTAATGTCAGGGTAAAACAGATGTGAAGATCTCATACTGTTAGTTCTTCTCTTTTTTTGGGAAATACGGTTGAGATGCTTGCTGGTTAGCTAGCAAGTAGCTGACGTTTGTTTGTATAGATGTGATACACACAGTTGTGTGCGTTCCCTACTGAGTCATCTGCAGCGAGGACTCCATGCCAGCTTCCATACATAGGCTGAGCTTGGAAGGAGGCTTCCTTTGAGAAAGTTCACACTGCAAACTATCTGGCAAACAGTGGCACCGGACACAAGTACTTTCAAGAGGAAGCACTCTTTAGCAGCGTTATCTGTGTGCGTACCCAGTTCGAGCTAACTCTGTAATAGCTTCCTGCATTGTGACCTGACCGCTGAAAAATATGTAGTAGGGCCCAATTGCCAAATGGCTTGGGCGGCA
>NW_009628352.1:13854-16999 GCF_000690535.1 Cariama cristata | reverse complement strand
TTCAATGAATCATATGATTAGGAATCGATGGAAAAGGTGTTCTTATTTAGCAACTGGAAAACCAGTAGGAGTCTGGACATCAGCACCTCAAATAATGAGGCTCTTAAATGGTGCTACAGATTCTCCCGGTAGTGGTAGGTGCATTGATTCATTAAGGCCAAAATAAGAAAAAGTGTAGTTTAAAATAAGTGGCAATAACTTTACCTAGACATTTGAAGAGCACACTAAAAGAGTGTCTCGGGACAAATGGAACATAGAAGTCCCCATACTGGATATTAGCATTTGTCCCCCTCATTCAACAGTATCCAGTATCTGAGTACAACTTCTGAAGGCTCAACAAAAGATAACTGAGAAAAGCAAGCTATTCTCATGAGTTCACTGTGCAGGAGTCTCCACTTCCACTGGGAAAAATTTAGATAAGCTTGAAAACCACTACTCTCATCCAGGAGAAAACAGAAGAGTTTAGATGGGTGAGAAAGAGCTTTTCCATCCTGCCAAGTTTTTTCAAGCTTCCACAAATTTCCCTCATTCATGTTGAGTTGAAACTGAGACCTTTTGAAATGTTGCATGTCAAAAAAGAAAGCCAGACCCCAGAATAATCAACAGGTCTGAAATTAAGGCTGTCAGCTGGGACGTGGGAGGCCCAATTCAGCTCCCCATGTTCCCACCCCACTTTGGGAGTCAAGGTTCCCCAGTAGTTCTTGGCTGGCAACCTAGGGGGTAGCTTGGTTTTTCAAAGCAATGAATGCTCCCTCAGAGCTGGCCTCTAGGTTCCCAGCTCCCCTGAAAACTGCCAAAAAGCTTGGGATTTCAGGGCATGTGGCTCTGCCAATGGAGCTGCAAGGAGATGGTAGCCTTTGCACCCAATTGTCTTTAAGAAAAGTGGTTAGAAATGAAGTCAGCCCTTAGACCTGAATCCATCTCTGATTCCTGGAGTAGAAAAGGGCGCCCTGTATCAAAAAGAAAAGTCAGCAAAATGTTGTGATCACTTGGAAACAATTTCTGTCTTTAAGACGTAGCAGGTTTGAAAGGATTGGGTTATTCAGTGGCTTTATTGCTTGCCTTTCACTTCATGGTAGAAAATACCGATGGAGTCCAAGTGAGTACAGGGGAATTAGTAGAGCCTAAATTTATGTGACAGTGAGAAAAGAAAAGAAAAAAAGCATGCAGCTCATTTGTTTAATGGGATTTCAGTGAGCAAAGTGAACATCTAAATCAGATGTGTGTGGTTTACCCTGTACTGGGACATGCACCTGCAAGAAGCGTTCGCAGGGATGCAGATGTCACAGATAGGGGCATGGTATATTGTTTCCCAATGGTTTGGCACATCTTCACATTCAAGGCCACTGGCCATGCCTTTTAATTTCATGGTGAATGAAAGCTCAGGCATTCAGCAGGGCCACGTAGGCTCAGAAGGAGGATAGAGGAAATCCTTTGATATTCAAAGTATTCAAGGATAAATAAAATAGATTTTGCTAAATTAACAATGACTTATGAATAGAAATGATAGGAGTTAGCTTCCCTGGAGGTCTGTGGTAGTAGTAGAACTGGTATCACAAAAGAATAAAACTTCAAAAGGGCCAACTTGCTCCTCCAAGATGTTACAAAGCTGAAAGGGGCCATTAACATGGACCGCAAGCACAGACCATGCTGCCAAGCGTTGTCATAATGAAACCAGCAAATACACTAATCAAGGCGAGTATTTGCTTAACAAATGATCATGCAAAGTGGGTTGCTTTATTCGGGGTTTTGTTCCTTGCTAATTCACCCCCCACTCCCCTGCCTGCCCTCTGAGCACCGCCAGCTGATTCAGGCTGAGCAGGAGCAGAGGTGACTCTGTTGGCTTCGGTGGGTTGTCCTGTCATTAGCCCTCGTTTGAGTCTGGGAAGCCAGGTCGGGCCATCCGCCAGTGTGAGCCATGGTGGTGCCGCAGGATGGGAAACCTCCAGCCAACTCTACCATTGATGCTTTCCGTTTTCCTCCCTCTGACTTGACGAGGTATTGAAGCTGAAGCCTCAACTACTCTAGAGCCTCACGATTTTAAGACATCGGCGTTTAGACACGCAGTCGACCCTTCCCAGACCGTGACCAGCATCCCCTGGCACAGGCTGGCTAGTTGCCACTCCCTCTCCTCAGTCGGGCAGAAGTCCCAGGCAGCTGGGCACCCATCAGTGAGTTCAAGGGAAGTTCATCCCCTTTGAGTCTTCTCCTATTCCACGTCCTGTCAGCAAGTCCAGGCTTCATTTAGTCCTAATCCATCCCAGCCGCACACATGGCTAGGAGGGCTTTTAGTTTTCAACATCTGGGTTTCAACGTTGCTCCATGACTTTCCCATTAAGGAGTCGGGGAGAAAGTCCAGCTCGTCTGCTGGGAGGGCTCGGCCCTTTGCTGGCCGCTCCCTGGCAGAGCGGGGCATGTCGTGGCTTGTCTTCTTTGGAAACCCCAGCCATCCTCAGGCGCAATGGGGTGAAATAAGGACAGTTTGCTTTATCTTTAAA
The DNA here is from genome assembly GCF_000690535.1 of Cariama cristata. Classification (NCBI taxonomy): domain Eukaryota; kingdom Metazoa; phylum Chordata; class Aves; order Cariamiformes; family Cariamidae; genus Cariama; species Cariama cristata. The sequence continues at coordinate 14,501 of NW_009628352.1, read as the reverse complement.
TTTCCTTGTTTTCTTGGGCACCAGCCAGACCCTTTGTTTTTTGAATATAGTTGTTTGTGGTTTAATTTCCTCTGGGTTTATTTTTTTTAGTATTATTATACCAGCAAAAACTCAGCTTCTCACTGGAATTGTATAAGAAGAGGGACAAGATGGAGTGCAAAAGCTCGATGAAACTAAATGGTTTTCCCATGAGATCTTGCAAGGTTGTGCAGCAGATCTCACACAGCAACTGGGAAATTACCGTGTGCCACCACTGCGGGACAACCTGTCCTTAATGGCACTGGTGGTCTAACTTGTACAAGAAAGAGCCAGAGGAAACAGGCTGCCAAGGGGGTCTTCATCTCCCCTTGTTCTGTGCCAGGCTCTGGTGAGGGCACGGAACAGGGCATTATCCTGAGGACTGCCTGCGCTGCAGCCCTCGGACGTGTCTAGGTGTGTTAACGCTTGCTTCTGATAGTCTGTTAAGTCACTGACGGTGAGATCTTTCCTTGGAAAAGACCTTGCAAACAGGCTACCAGAAATAAATCATGGGAACATCCGAGAAGCAGCTCAGGCTGCGTTTTCCTAGGCAGCAGTGGAGGAAGCCTTGGCCACCTCGTCCCACCCTTGCACCGACTTCTGCACTGTGCAATGAACCAGCTCAGGGA
>NW_009628352.1:12414-13823 GCF_000690535.1 Cariama cristata | reverse complement strand
CTGCTGAAAAAAAAAACATTTTTGTTTTCTGAATTCTCTTTCACTTGCATCGGTTTCCTCTAGCAGTTTCCTGCGTAGCCACACAGACAGCTACGCGGGCCCACAGCGTGGCAAGCAGAAATAAGTGTCCACAGGTGCAGGAGTGGGGGGCAAAAAGCTGCTGAAGTTGGTTTATGAAGTTTGCATGCTGAATGTTAGCTTCAGCCTTGGAAGGGATCTGATTTTAAGTTGCACCTGGTGACACACCTAATTAGCAGGCAAAGTTAGTACCAATTACACAAGAAAATCATCATGACATAACCATTTGCAGACGCAAATGTAGCAAAAAAGCACATCAGCGGCGTAACTGTACAAGTGGGTTGTGTCCTGTTGAGTGCAGATAGTTTTGAAAAAGATTCAAGTGTGAGATGGAAAAGTCAACTCCGGTTATCTCAAGGGAAACCAAACATAAGGACAAAAAAAAAAAATAATCTCTGACAAACAAACCTCATTATAGCATTCCTCTCAGTCATTCTTTTAGCGTTTTTTAGTTCTTTTAGTCATTCTTTTAGTTTACAAACTGATGGCCCTGCACCGCAGGCCTAGAGAAGGCAAAAACTCCCATGGATCTCAAAGAGAAATGTTATAGAAGTTCAGTTTACAAGAACCGTGCCAGAACAATATGAAAATCTCTTTTCCCACCGCTGAAGTGCAGCCACCTCTAGCATGGGATCTGCCAGATTTTTAACAGCTCACAACTTGGGCCAGAGAAGACATTTCCATTCCACAGCTGAGATTACTGTGCAAATAAGACATTATTATACAAAGAAGGAACACTATGCCCTCTACATCGGTGCAGATGTGAAATAGAGAGGGAGCCCAAATCCTTCAGCTACGGGAGTGGAAGCTCCTCCAGTGACACTGGGTTGCCAACCATCACAATTATCTTGCCAACAGACTTAATTGCAAGTCTCAAGGTACTTGGTGGACTGGGGTTGGGTTTGGGGGTGGGGGCTAGGGCACAAGCTCCTGGGGGGAAGCGGTTGTGCAAGAATCTCAGCTTTCTTTCAAAATAAGAAGGACCTTCCTTGTCCGTATGATTGCAGAGAAAAGTCCAAAAGCTTTACAGCTCGAGTGCTCCAAAATCAGGAGGGACTTTTTTGTTATGCTCCTGAAAAGCGAGCAAAAAAAAAAAAAAAAAACTTTAATGAAAAATCTGTTAACCTTTGGGTTGCAAGCTGGCTAGTGCGGTTTCAGTGACAGTAAACTGTTTATTCACTCCCAATACAGAGTTTTCATTGTCTCCCCTGCAACGGGTGACGGCTGAGCTTGCCCGCCATCTTCATACAATCCCCCTCCTGTATAATGGCAAATGCCCGTCCCCCTGGCATTTGAGCTTGAAAAGGTTCACAGGTTTGTTCTCCATGCTG
>NW_009628352.1:12004-12383 GCF_000690535.1 Cariama cristata | reverse complement strand
GGGGTTGCCACCGTGCAGCCCCTTTCCCATAGGCCCGCTCCTTCTAGGAAGGAAGCCAAGTTACATTGAGAGGTGTTAAGATTTGAATCCTGGGGGGAAACTTGAGAGCAGAGAAGGGGGCCAACCTTTGTGGATGGACAGCATCCGGAGAGAAAAAATTGCCAGGTATTGCTGAGAAAGAAAAAGCCTCAGTTTGGCAAACCTCTCTGTCCTCTGGATGTCTGTGCCTCTTGTTAAATAAAGTGGTATTTCTGCACCCTGGGCAGCAAGTTACCTTTGCCTTTGTTTCCGATTAGGATCAAACGGTTCCTGTGTCAGAGATGGGTCCGTATCTCTGAGCTCTGAGGGTCCCACGGTCATCCAGGAGACCTGTTCCCAT
>NW_009628352.1:9674-11991 GCF_000690535.1 Cariama cristata | reverse complement strand
AAAGGACTGACCCTCCAAACCCAGTGAAATAACACCTAAGTCCCCCTGCTAAGGTTTCACCGGCAAATAACGCCCATCCTCCTTTTCCTCCTTTCTTTGCTCTTCTGCTTCTGCTCTCCTCTTCCTCCTCCTCTTTCCTCCTCAACTCTCAGATGCTGCTGCTCTTTTTACTGGAAAGCAGCAAAGGAATAAAATGCCCATGAGTTTCAGCAGGCAGCGTATCATGAATCGTCTGTCCCAAGAGATAAAAGCTCCACCGGACTCATCCAACGACCAGGTGTTTTCTCAATCCACCCATGTGTCTATATGTGGTGATGTGCATTTTCTGATAACTACCTGCAAACAGGCAGATGCCCTTTAGGAGCCTAACCCTCGGTGCCGTTATCTTGTTCGGGTAGTACGGAAGCCCGATGAATCTGCACGTCCCTCACTGGAGCAATTTAAACTGCATGCAAACCCATGAGATCCTGAGAGTGCTTTTTGGTGGAAAAACACATGCTTTCAAAGTTTCCCAGCCCAGATACCTAGAAAATCCCCTGGCCACTGAGAGAGTTGCTCAGAGCACTGCAAAGTCATCATCCCCTTGCAGGAAATATGTTGGGGTTGGGTTGGTTTTTTTTTTTTTTGCTGGGGGAAGGGAAAGGGGAAGTGTGTGCTGTGGTCAGGATTAACCCTGCCCGCTCTGCCCCCGGCGCTTTGCTGGATGACGGGGCTGGCAGGTCCGGTGCCCGGTGTCTCCCAGAGCCGCTTGCGTTGCCTTCCCCTCCAGCTCCCCACAACCCTCTCTCCTTGCTGTGATGAGACTCCCCGAGCCTCAGAAACGCTCCGTTTTCAGGGAACGGGACGGCGTATTCCCAAGCGATGCTGCACCCGTGCTTCTCCATCATCCTGCGCACGCAGGCGTGGTGGGGGAGGGCTGCTCCTCTCTCTTTAACCCAACCTACCAAGTTTAACAGAGACGCTGCCCTGCAGTAGATGCAATACCCCCACCGGTTCCCTGCCTTGCAGTTTGGAAGAGGGAAGGCATATTCAGAAAATACTGCAGACCACGATGGACAGAGCCTGCTTGCAGTTATTCGGTTTCTGTTCTTACGGTCTCCAAGTGCAAATATAAAGCAGGGGATCACTCTGGGACAAAAAGCGCACGGCCGTATAGCAACGTGACTTGGCAGGGTTGTTAGCGCAGTTGAATTCACCGCCACAGTCCGTGGTATCTTTTTCTGCAGTCAGGCTCGCTGATGGGGTAAATAGCTGGAACTGAGGCTTTTCCCCCAATGTTTGCTTCCCCACACCTCCCAGGTTTCTTCGCTTTAAACCAAAGGTTCAGATGAGTCAAAGTTAATATTTGCCCAGCACCTCCACTAGATGAAGTGCCCGTGTAAAGCACATAAGGATGATAATTAAAAGGTGGCATGCTGTTGCCTTGCTTGAACACCGTAGAGCTTCTCACTAGGAAGGTGGGAGAAGAAAGGTGACAGCTGGGGGTATTTTTTGGTTTCCTAGAGATTTCTCCAGATTCCCTGACATTTTTTAAGCTCCTTTGTCACAAGCTTTGTATCTATTTCATCCCTTCACGTGCTGTCTATCTTTTTTTCACCTCCACTGACCCTTAACTATCCCGGTAAACACCGGGTCAATTGCAAAGCTATCGGGAAAGGTGGAAACTAGATGACCGACTCGTTAATCGTCCCGGCGGGGTTTAGCTGTACCCTGTGGAAAGCCGTTGCTTCTGCTTAGAAAGCTGGCAGGCGGAGACTCGACTTCAGGTTTTCAGAGACGTTTCGTTTCCTTGGGGAGGAGGTAGCCGGTAGGAAACCAGGAGAGATGAGCCCTTGCTTGAATTTAATTATCGAGGAACCCATATTCCATCACTGGCATTCGGATGGCTGTTTGGTTTTTTTCTCATCTCGGCAATACTGACTAAGCCGTGCTTTGTGGGCAGCCTCCCCGCGTTGGATTTGTTTTCTTTTGGCAGTCCCGATCCTGCTGGCTGACTAGGGAGCCTGGGCCCCTTTACTTGTGCTAAAATGGCAGAGGAGGGGAAAAGGAGGGGAGGGAATTTGCATCAATGGTAAATCACGATAAACCCTCCCTGATACTGCTTGCTGTTCTTGCCTTATGCTCATTGTCCTGCGAAACCTTATGGGGGGCGGGGGGGGACACACCGACCGAACCCCAAGAAGCTGCCGGGTTTTAGAAAGGCCTGAGTGGACCGGGCTTTGCAAAGCCACCATCCTTAAGCTCTGCCTGCTCTCGCAGGTGGCTGCGATAGATTTTTAGCTGAATTTAGGAGATGGTCGGGCAGCCCGAAGGAGCT
>NW_009628352.1:8817-9643 GCF_000690535.1 Cariama cristata | reverse complement strand
ATGTGCAAGTGCTGAACGCACCCCCTCCCCCACTCTCCCACCCCCCCAACATTTTTTTTGCAGGACTCGGTCATTTCAATCTTAACTCTGAACCCATTTGCGGGAGCTCAGTGCCAGGCAGGATCAGGCCTATCTTTAAAAAAGCAATGGGTTTTGCTAGTGTTTCCTGATCAGCGTATACAGAGAAAAAAAAAGGGAAATCCTGCAGCAGGGTGAGATGCAAAGAGAAGCTATTACCATAACCTGTAGTAACGGGTTTTTTGGGGAGGTTTTCGTTTTTGTTTTGAATGTTGAAGAAATAGACTGAGCAAGCTGTTTACCACATGAAACAAAGCCGGACCGGGATATTTTCAGGCCACTAAACTTGGATTTCAGACAGCCAACTTGGATTGACATACTGGATGAGCTACAGCCGATTGGCATGGAGAAGTGAGCAAAATATGCATCTGTCCTGGTGCCAACTTAGGCTAGGCTGCCGTTTTGTTTGGTGTCTAGAGAGCTGGTTTTCGTAATTAAACCAGCCTTCAAACCCTTTTTAAATAAAGCTGAAGAAAAGAGGAACTGAAAGGGATTCCTCTTGAGCGTATGCACACTGCTCTAGCAACTTTTGCGCTGTTTTCTGTGCAGTCCCTGAAATGTTTCCTTTTTTTTTTCTTTTTTTCTTTTTTTTTTTTTAATACTTCCCTAGTAATACACACACACACACACACCCCAGCATGCACCGACGTGCAACACCAGGGTGGGTAAGGGGCAGAGAGGAGCCATCCCCCTGGGCTGAGGAGAGGTATCCATCCACTCTTCCCGGGGGATCTTTATCACCAACATC
>NW_009628352.1:0-8641 GCF_000690535.1 Cariama cristata | reverse complement strand
GTCGTGTGTCCCCCCTCCGCCCCCGCCAATGGTATCAGAGCCTGCAGTGACTTTGATTATATTCTCCTGGAGGAGTATGAATTGCATCCTCAACATCACTCCTGTTACAGAGAACGCAGGTCTGGGGTGGGGGAGGATTAAGCCGCATTTGAAATTTTGTTGGGCAAATAAAAATGTCATTTTTAAATCATGAGCAAAAATGTGAAAACTGTAGCCAGTTGCATTGTTAAACCAGGCAAATGGAAAATGAGATAGAGAGAGAGATATATAGGTGTCGTAAGTGTTAAAAGCAGAAGCAGAAAGGCAGGGTGAGCAACTTGAGGCTGTGCCCATGGCGGTGGGTGGGAAGTTGGGCAGTCGTCCCCCCCCGCAGTCACCCCGAGGTGTCCCCGGACCCCACTCCTACCTTGTAAGATGTGGCAAACGGCCAAGAGGTTTTGCCTCTTGAAAAAAGTGCGTAAATCTAGTGTAATTGCACACTTTGTCATGCCATGTTGTTGGTTTAAGTCACAGATGCTTGGGATTCAGGCTTTGATTTGCCGTTGTTGCCGAGCCGATTAAAAAAACTGGCAATTATGAATGGGAGAGCAGAGTGGGGAGGGATCCCTTATTTTTATCAATTTTCTGTTAATTTTCTTCCTTTTTAGTAAAAACTTGAAACTAACTTTTTAATTCCTTAGAAAAGTGTTTGGTTGAAGTAGACACACCCTCAGTAAAAGGCTTTAAAAAAATCAAAGGCTGGAAATTTAGGGTGTTAACGGGACTTTGTTTTTAAAAGGAAAGTAGAAAATTGTGAGTACCTTTTACATCACTAAAAGCAAATCAGTAAGCAGTACAATTCAGTCAAAACCATTTACAGAAAAATTTGTCAACCCTCCTATTATTTTAGTACTGCGTAGCCAGAACTGGGTAATTTACCATTTCAAATGACTAACATACGTGAAAAAAAAATTGTGCAGCAACATAAAATCTCATTAAGTCCTTTGCAAAGACATTATTTGCATAGGAAACGGTTTCGTGAAAATCACTGGCTGAAGTTCTCCACGGTGTTGATTTCCCAGGAATTTGGTCACGAGGAATGCAGGTTGACTCGCTGAGGATGAGATACAGTTAAAATCAGTTTTGAGGGTCAGCATTCACAGCCACCTGCAAAACTACATGCTCTGCTCTGGAAGTTGGAATTTGCTTCGTGCCATTTGCAGAATTCCCGGCCATGCCTAAGAGCAGTGACCGCTGTGAGTGGCTTTCACAGCGCGCAAGCTAACATCCCAGCAAATCATCCGCCTTTACCTTACTCTCATAACGGTGGACATTTGAAAAGGGCTTGCCCCTTTGCTTTCATAAATTCTGCACCGCCGCTTTCCCAGTACGATGTAATTTTCCTACTGGCGTGTTTCCACCTTCGGAATTTTTTTCGCTCCCTACTCACACAGATCTCCTGCCAAACTCCGGCTCCTATCTCAACAGCCTGGGCTTCCTACCGCTGCAGCAAAATGGCAGCGCTCTTTGTGACAGATGACAGAAACATTTGCATTTAAGAGGATGACGAGGCAGCTGTGGCGGAGGAGCTTTGCAAAAAGTAATAACTCGTCAAATTTTTGGCAACGCTTCAAGTAAGCGTTGCCTATTGTCAGAGCTTTTCTGAAATCTCCTTTCTTCTGAAGTGATATGAGCTGCAGCCTCGCTAAGGACATCGTTTCTACAGGAGCGTGACCTTTAAGTGACAGGTTTTGAATGCTGGGACCACCAGTATTTTGTCTGGGACATATTTAGGGTGACTTGCGCTTGGTGGTGGCTCGGAAGCCCGGCATGCACAAAACGGTCGTGGGGAGGGATCCTTCTCGGTGGCTGGGCCAGCGGGGCCAGGAGTGACCTTCCTGTGGGCTTGACCCATGCAGCTGCGCTGGGGCTTGCTCACACCCAGCTACAGCAGTGGAGATGTCCAAACATCCATCTAGCATCAGCACTTCCAGCTCAGGAGGGACAAGACCAGGACTAAGGTCTGTGGGGAACAGACAGGAGGGCAACGGGCACCTCGTGACGACGATGATTTTGCTGCAGATTGAGCCCAGGTGTTACGGTTGCTCCAACAACTCTGCAAAGTCACGTGCAAGCATCAGCCTCTGGACGGTGTTTCATTAACTGCCGTGTATCACCAGGACAGCATTTGTTTTGTGCTGCCGGGAACCAAAGTGCTCCCCTGATGACTTGTGGGAGGGTCGGAGGGAAGTTGGGGTGGGGGGAGAAGGAGAGGGAGAGGTAGTAGGAAGGACCTGCAGCCTTTCTGGCTGGGTAATTATCAGCATTCAAGTGACCGATTTGGTCATCTCAGAGAAGTAGACACGCTGCTAGCCTGTGCAAAGGACAAATATGGACCATAAATCGTCTCAGCTTGGATGGCAAGGCTGCGCGCGAAGAGGGAAATGGCTTTACAGCGTCATCTGAGTTAAAGCCTAAGCTGACATCAAGGAAGATTTTGCCAAAATACCTGCGCTTGTCCTCCCAGAGACACTGTGTTTCTCGCAGGCAGGAGCACCCGTCGGCAGAGAGCCCTCTCCAGCTCTCCTGCGCAGCCCTGGCCGTGGCCGATGGTTTCCCAGCCGCAGCCTGACCTCATGACTGTCTAGGAGATCTGAAGCATTTGCAGTTGACCTTCCAAATGAAGGTTTAATTTCGAGCCAGAAGACTCCTTCCTGCTTTTGGCTTCTTGGCTTTGAATCCTCACTCAGTTTGAAACCCCAACTCCCAGCCCAGCAGAGCAAACCCGCCGGGTGTTTGCCTTTGTCCCTGGCTGCTGGGTGGCTCAGCCCCGGGGAGCGGAGCGGAGCTGCTCCCCTCCGACTCTCCCTTGGCCACTGCTGCTCAATCGGTCCTTTGTCATGGCCTGGGGACAGCAGAACAGGGCGGGAGATGTGGACAGAGAGAAGAAAAGAGAGAGACAGAACCCACGTACCCAACCATCGGTGTCACAGGAAAGCTGGCTTCCTTCGGTCCGCACTTTCCAGAACCGCTGCTGCCATAAGCTCTGGTTAGCTCCACCGATACGGGTATAAACACGGTTTCACCGCTATTTTCCTCATCAACTTGGCGGAAGCTAAATCAGTGAAAGCACTGCATTTTTGGTAAATCACACATTTCTCCTCAGAGTGCTTACTACGGTAGCTAGAAATTTAGATTCATCCAGTGAAGCAGTTAATGTTGTGGAGGCTTCAGTCATAGAGCGTAGGGCTTTGTCTTCTGCATTTGTATATGGCACAAGGAGACCATGTCCCATGGCTTGAGTTCCTCGGCTTTAAGGTATTATAAATCACCGATTAGAATACTGGCTCCTGGATCCCTTCACAGCTAAGCCACAAATTATCCCTGCTGCTGAATCTCTCATTGCTTCAGAGGAAGATACTTCCCTACCTAAAACAGTGTGAAAATAAACCATTGCGATGTGTTCATGGTGAGCACAGTAGAAATTAATGGACCTGCGTACTTTTAAGAATTAGGTTTTTTCATAGGAAATGTATTTACGCTCACTTTTTGGGTGCACGGTGGGATGTGCAAATAGAAGCTTCTGTGTGCGTATCAGCTGCCTGCACTGGGCATGTCGCTAAGCATTTTGCTCACAGAAAGGTCACTTTATGCATAAAATAGCCCAGAGATAACACATTTCATATAGTAAGGACCGTTTATGTTCCCTCAGCAGTCCTTTGGCTGGCATACTTGAAAATACCAGGCGTCTCAGAATCAATAACACCTCTTGGCACTAAAAAGTCCCGAACCCAACCAAAACTCTTTTCTTTGATGATCAGTTGGACAACTATAAACTTGTGGGAAATGTTTTGATGTCTTGCCAGGAACAGATAGTTTTTCTTTACTGGCTGATCTCTTGATACTGTATTGGGATCTCAAGAACTTTTTTTTTCTCTGGAGGGCTTTGAGAAAAATAGGTCTTGTTCTTGGACTCTCACAATATGTCCTGCAGGGATTAAAATAAAACTTGTTTATAATCTATTGCTTCCTGCATTGAAGGGGCTTGCAGAGTCTGCCAGAAAACACTGTACTTTGTTGCTATTGCCACTGTGGTTTTTTAACATAGTAATTTCACCTAAAGCCAGGCAGCAGATTCAATAGCCGTGGCAAATTATTGAGAGAGTTATCCCAGGATTAACTCGTTTCTGTATACAGGACTAGTTCTCATTAGCAACATTTGAGAAATGGTGGTTGTTGACCAAAAGAGTATTTTGCTGCTCTGATTTTCGTGAAGTTCTCACTTTTCCTATAGGCACAACCCCCCCCAAACTAGACCTGCTCAGTGTTAGAAATCAGAAGTCAATCAGCTGATGGTAGCAGACAGCAAACTTGTTTGCAGGCTCAATGGTCCGTTATCTGAAAGGGTAACAAGAGTAGTCCAAACCCATTAGATGAATCAGCAATATGAAATCAGCTTTGCTAGAACCAGCAACAAAGAAGCAATTCACAACAGATCAGTGTGGATGTGCCCAGAGGCTTTGAACTTAAATAAATAATAGCAGCTGTAAAATAATTTATTTTTTTATTAAAAATTCCCCATTTTTCCCGACGCACCCACACGTCCACCTTCATTTTTTCTGTCTCTGTGAATGAGTAGTCCTGGAATCAATTTTGGATGATGTGAACCATAACCCTTAAAATCCTTAAACGACTGCTCACATCTGTATGACTTCCCTTCACTTGAAAGGGCTAGAAATGCAAATGAATTAATTTGCAGGATGAGCTTGATGCAGAAAAATGTTGTTTACTTTGTTATGTTTTGAAGAGTCTATGGTTACCCCCTCCTTTGAAAAAAAAGGCAAAAGCCATATGACACCAGAAAAAATTTCAAGACCTTTTAGCAGCTACCAAAATTAACCTGATGAACCCAATTCTTGCCACAGGCAAGGTAAACAAAGTGACCCTATGACTTACACATAGCTTTGCTTTGCATGTAAGCGGAGGATCACTGGCGTCAGGAGTTTCGGCAAGAAAACCGAAGCTCTGTTTGCTCGCACAACAGTTCTCTTCAAAAGTGAAGGACAAAATAAAATGGCATAAGTAATTGGTACAGTGAGGGCATTTCCATTTTAATCTACGCATCTGCCTAAGTCACTTTGTCTTTACAGCAGAATTTGTCTGGGCATGGCATTCTTGAGTTTAAGCCTGCGAAGTCTGAAGCGGTGCTTAAGTTAATTTGCACAGTTGTGCCAACAGCAGGGCTGCATTAGGTGGTGGGCTTTTCTGTGGGGGCACGTCCCATGGCCTTGAGCGTTGTACCGAGGTATTGTCTGAGTTATTGTGGGATACTTGCCTTTTCCCCTTGGTTTGTCTGCAAAAGAGTAATAAAACAGAAAGCTCTGGTTTGACGTGTCCTTCCTTCCAGTGAATACCCAGCTGTTCAAGCTGTTTACCTGCATACATCTCTCTGGATATGAGCACTGGGTATGTGATGATTTGGCTGGAGGCCGCTTCAGCCCTCCCTTGTAACCTGGAGAAGACAAAGGTGGGTCGTGCCTAGCAGCTTACGCAGGCTGAGGCGTGGCAGAGCAAAGACCCTTGATGTAGGTTTTACCAGCTGTGGACACCCCCGTGCTGACTCCTTCTGGACCAGAACAGCACCAATGAAACAGTAGGACCGGCTCAGCCTGCGCCCTTGGGTTGATCAGCTGTGGCTCCCGAAGTATGGGAAGCGTGCCTTAACGCTTCAGCCCCAGGACATGCCGGTGGGGTAAGATGTTAGTTCAGAAGAGGCTGCCATTGCCCACGAGAATTCGATTGTCATCCCGGAGCATCCGTGGTGGGTGGGTAAGTTGTCTGGTGTTGGCAAGCTGCCTCCTCTTGTGTAGTCGTGATGACCGGTAAGGCAGCTATTGCTGTGGTTTATTGGCAGGGCGTGTTGCTGAATTAACAGCGGGAATAGAAAGAATGACGTTCCTGAAGTGTACTGGAGCAGCTGACAGCACTAGTGTGTCCAACATTTGTCTCCCACCAGCTCCCAAAGTATGTGTGAAACAGAAAGGACAATACTGGTTCATTATTGCATGCCTAGCCCCAGCCCCAGTAGAGATCCACAAACATTCATAATGCAAGGTTCTGTGGTAAATACTGGGATTTCAGGGTATTCTGGCATTTATTCACTCAGGCAAGAGGAGATTTATCTCTCCCCTAAGCTGTAACTGTCTGCATCTGTTGCCGGTCTGTAATTGTCCTGATTCCTGAAGCCACACCTTGAACCAGAAGTCAGGTTTAACTGCACCCTAAAGAGAGGTGTGAATTGTACCCGTGTAAATGAATAAATGTAAACCATATAAATCACAACATGGCTGTAGGCCGTACATTCAGCCAGCGGGAAAGACCACGTTCCTCCCTACTACCTCTTCTGGCATCCACCCTGCCTTTTGCGTACGGAGGTCGTCACCACGTGCTACAGATAGCATCCGCGGTGGTAAGGGAAGGAGGGCTTCCAGCAACAAAGAGCTGGGTGCCGTGCTGGTTTGCAGGCCTGTTGCAGGCATCTGGCAAGTGCACCTTCTGCAGCAGGGACCCATTCCAGGGGAGTGGCAAAGTCGAGGGGGATTTGTTTTTCCTGTGCTTGCTTTGTGGAGAAAATAACGTGAGCGGCGCAATTCACCTCTGACTACTGTCATGAGGTTTTGTGTAAAGCGTTGGTATCATCTTCCCATCCTCCCAAGCACCCAACCCCCCGTAAGCAGGCTCTTCATTCAGAACCGATACCAGTATGTCCAGCCCAGCTCCCACCACATGGAGAAGAAACTGGGTAGAAAACACCCCAGCGTTACCCTGGGTGTCAACAGGACCTTTCCCCAGGGCTATAACGGTGAGAAAGCAGAGGGGGTTTTGCTCTCCGCACTCGCTCCCGTGCCTGCGGGCACGGGTGGGCGCAGGGTCGGACCAGAGCTGGCTATGAACCCCTGCTTGTGTCCCCAGCTCCCATCTGTAGCTTGGTGAAGAATGCACGCCAAACCTTCGCATGTCTTAAACCGCAGCCTTGTATAGCTATTTTTCCCCGTGCAGACATTCTCCTTTTTCTCCTGCTTGTGTTTTCGTTGTGCTCTTCGCGTTGGTTTTCCGTTATTAATGTCCTTTCGTTACACTGGTAATAGCTAGGTTCCTTCGCTGCAGATGTATTTTTCTCCTCTTCCCAGAGGGTTTGTGGGCACGGCGAGGCGGGGAGCAGAGCAGAACCCTTCATAAATCAGGAGGTTGAATGAGCTTTTCCCAAGGTAAAGGCAATGCCTCAGTTGCTGTTTCATGTAAAATAGATATTTTAGGCTGTGATATGAGGAGGGGGAGTTCATACACTGGAGCTACCCTCAGGAACGAACCTTCCCATTGTATATAAAGCCCATCTAACTGCTGAGGAAAGAGGGCTTTTTAAAAAAAATGCATTTCATCATATAATGTTTACATTTGCTTTACATTGTTATAGACTGACTGACTATTTGGCAGCTGAGACTTTTTAATACTTCTGTTTTTCTTCTTTTTTTGAAAGCTAAAGGGATCCTGTCAGGTTTGGAAGAGCCAGGAACTGACCTATAGTCTCTATTTGCCAAATCCATGTAATTCCTTGCGCAGGATATTTTCATAAACGAATGCCACAAATTTTTAAAAAAAAAATCCACAAAAAGGGTTTTTTAAAAAGAAAAAAAGAAAAAAAAAAAAAAAATAAAAAAAAAAAAAAGTGGCAGGAGCCCAAGACCCGGCGATAACAAACATGCGCAGCTCAGCAGAGGGGTGAGCAGCCCCTGGGTGAGAAACCTCTGGGCAGCCATACGGCGATGAGTAACCCCTGCCATGGCCATGCCTTGGCAGTCGGAAACCATGAGTCAGCCTCCCCCCTTTTCCAAATTATAAGGGGGGAGGTTGGCTTAAGAGTCCTTAGGCTTTAAAAATAATAATAATACATGTAGAGGTTTCTTTTTTACCCGTCTTTCTGATGTTTGGACCCTTGACTAGACATTCTGCTCATGTTTTCCCCATTTTTCTTGCTGACCCTCTGGTCCAGCGCAAAGTTACATCATTTTTTTGAACTGCAAGCCGAGGTTCTCATCTAATCGCTTCACCCCAGGAGCTGGGGCTTAACAAACAATAAATATGACAAGCCTGGCAAGGAGCTCTGAGAGCTCGCGCTGGTGATTGCTGCAATAACAAACTTGGATGTTTACGCAGTGTAGAAAATAGACGCAGTGAGAAAACAGGCTTCAGTTTCAAGATATAAATCTTCCCCATTGTGAGAAATAGCTTGAGAGCGCTGTTTGTTTTAATTAATAGTTGCAGAATGGTGAATAATTGGGAGAAAATAACTGGCCCAAACCTTCACCTAAATCCTAGAAGGAGAAAAAAAAAACAACAAAACCAACCCAGACGTTACAAACTTCTTTTAAGAGATGAAATTTCCAACTAGCTTGTGGCCAAACATTTTCAAGTAAGAACTTACAGCTAGACTCCTGAACCCACTTTTCAAGAAGTAAGTGTCCTGATTTTAAATCTGGCTGTTCATTGATGTTCCTATATATAGATTTAGGAAGTCTAACTTAAAGCTTCATTTCTAAAAAATACACTTTGGCCTCTTTCATAAATATATTCTTATGTTCATATATATATATATATATATATA
>NW_009628351.1:32042-46314 GCF_000690535.1 Cariama cristata | reverse complement strand
CCCAGCCAGTCATGCCATCATAGAATGTTATCAGGTTTGTCAAGCATAACTTCCCCTTGGTGAATCTATGTTGACTATTCCTGATAACATTCTTTTCCTCCACATGCTTAGACATGACATCCAGAATGAGTTGCTCCATCAGTTTTCCAGATATGGAAGTGAGGCTGACTGGTCTGTAGTTCCCTGGGTCCTCGTTCTTGCCCTTTTTGAAGCCAGGAGTGACACTGGCTTTCCTCCAGTCCTCAGGCACTTCTCCTGATCTCCATGAGATTTCAAAGGTGACGGAGAGTGGCTCAACAATAACATCTGCCAGCTCCTTCAGCACTCGTGGGTGCATCCCATTGGGGCCCATAGCCTCCTCCCCCAAGATAACAGCACAGCAGTTTGACTGCAGCAGAAGGTGCACTCACTGCTTAAACTCAACTCTAAAAGTATTAGAAGTCAAGTATCAAGAGGACAGAAGATGCCTCTGCCTTTCCAGAAGGGACATCAGCAATAAATCAGAAGTAGGTTCTGTCAAGACTTGGATGAATATATGATGGGCTAAGAAGCACTAGTATCCACTGAGAAAAATCTCAACGTGAGAAGCAAGAACAGCTCTTCCTGCTTCCTGAGACATCAGCAATAAATCAGAAGTAGGTTCTGTCAAGACTTGGATGAATATATGATGGGCTAAGAAGCACTAGTATCCACTGAGAAAAATCTCAACATGTGAGAAGCAAGAACAGCTCTTCCTGAGAAGTTTTTCCTGGCTTTTTGCTTTAAAGGCTGAGACACTGAACACAGACAAAAATTCCAAGGATGAAACAGATACATGGCAAAAAGCAAGCATGAAAGTGTCAGTGACCACAGACGTCTCTACCTCTGCATGGCAGTAGTTCTTTCGCAGAGTGTGTGGAACATCCCCAGCAAAATGCCATTCAAGACTGAGGCCTTTTAGTAATAAAACTGTACCAATCGGTGATACACTCCCCTACAGACCACAATACAGTCACAGCAGGTGGCTCAGGGAAAGTATAGATTAATGGAAGACAGTGCGAAAGAAATTGATGAGTGGAGCAGGGTGGGGCTTTTTTAGTGGAGCATTTGACATGACAGGTAGGTATGCATGGAAGGGTCACTGGTTCAGATCCAATATCGCATGCAGAACATAAATTTCAAAATTTCAATTGGAAGTTGGAGTTCTATGCATTATCTTTCCTCTTCTAACTAGAAAAGAGATATTAAAGATTCCTAGTTCTTTTTATAACATCACCTTTCTTTTAAAAACACTTATTTACACATGACTAAGGATGTGCTAAGTCCTTGACTATACATCTGGTTAATATAAATTTGACTTGCCAATATAGGATTTGAATTGTGGGTTTATGAAGCAGCAAGGTCTCCGAGGTATGAACTCTGCTGATATTGGCTACAAAACTTTCATGTACAATTAGACTCCTCTAGAAGTAATCACTTTTTGATCAGCAAAGATACCATTATTACATTGTTCTATGGTATATTGCATCTAGGTTTCTCAAGGAGGCTTATCAATCATCATAAGCTTCTTAATATTCCAGTTAGATGCATTTACTGTACCATACACTGCAGAAGTAAACAGAGATTGAGAAGCTAAGTGTCTTGCCCTCAAATTCCTTAAACAGTCTGTAGCAGATTCAAAGTGTTCTTTATAGTAATGAAAAGGAAGGCTGCTTAATAGCTAAGCACCAGATTGATACTCAGATCTGAAGTCCCTTCTTTCCTGTACACTTTTTGGGTTTTTTTGGCTGGCATGCTTCCAAATGTCTCCAGGTTCATCCATGGTACAAGTAGGTGAAACTAATTAGACAGGAGTAAGATCTGGGACTCCTTAGATGAGGACAGAAAGTGTCAAAGTAACCCAGCCACACACAGCACGAGCAAGTACTGCTTGTGCAGTAATGTTGTTTTTCCATATGAAAGAAAGGAAAAATAACTCGGTTCTGAATTGCCAAGTGCTTAGTCTTAGACAATAGGAGCTAAAGCACAGGTTAATCCAAGGAGGTTACACACCACTCCCAGCACAGATGCTCCTTACACAAGGTAGCTTATTCCACCTTTCCTTCCAAAGTATAAAATGACTTCACATCAAGGCAGTCTTGGAGCCCCAAGAATGTGGGCAAGTTCATACTAGTGCACTGTAACTTCATATCACAACTTACTGCTCATACCTACCAGTGCCATATAGACTACCCTACTATCCTTTGTGATTGTGCTGCTGAGGCATCCAGACACACAGGTAAAAGCATAAAACTTTGGGAGAAAACTTGTAAATGCTCATGGGACTCAACTAACCTGTCCTAGTGAAGAGGAGAGAAGCTATAGGATAAATAGTCATTCCCGTGGGCTTCAGCACCAGTGCCACCACCCCACCTCACTAACTGGGGAGAAACAGTGACCTGCAATTTACAGAAGCAGCAATATGGATCTCAGTCTTATGGAATTAAAGATATTGAAAGCAGAGACATAATGGAGTGATGCTGGTTTTGACTTCATCGTTCCTTTGGTTCTGTGCTTGCATAGACTTATTCAAAAACTTGCTTAATAAGAGAATACACCTCCTAATATACTATGTTGACTTCAGCCTTTCTTTGATCTGTCCTCAGGGCCACTGCAGTACAATTCATATCACACATTAAAGCTAATGTTTTCATTCAGTCAGCTGTCAAATACATACTATACATTGAAATATCTTTCCTTCTCTACAAGAAAGCAAAATTTAAGATTAACAGAAAAGACCCCTGGGTCAGGTTTAGAAAAAAGGTACAGAAAAGATTTGGCTTTTCAATCTTTCCTCCATAGCCTGTACATGTTCTTCTACAGCTCTCCCAGTATCAGTAAGTCTGTTCATCTCGGAGGAATTACATTTGATAGCATATTTAGTTCACAGGACCAGCACAGTTACATTAAACAGAGGTTGCTAATAAAACATTACATCTCCCTCCCCCTGGCACTCCATTTGCCATGATGTAAAAGGCAGACACCCCATAGAGAAATTAATCAGAAAGAAGGAGAATGAATCTAAGGAGTGAAAATTAAAGACCCCATGACATCTACATCCATCTACTACATCCAGATGAAACAGTGTCCCAAAACTCAAGGACGTATTAAGATCCTTTTGAGATGGAAGTGGTTATAGAATTCAGCATATTATCATCAATATAAATTATAGTTATTTAAATGGAAAGATTTCTCTTTTGCTCATCACTGAAGCTCCACAGAGAACACAGCATCTTTTAGAGGAAAGCACACCTATTTTGCTCTGCAAAGTGATGAAAAAGACTTTAAGCTTAAAGATAGATCCTGTAGAGGCAGCTTCAGTCTGACTCCAGTAAAGCTATGCTGCTTTACCTCCACTAAGGATACAGCCTAAGAATCTCTCATAAAGGAAAATCAGAAGTGTCTGTGTTCAAAGAGACATAATTGGGTGTCCCCAAATCCCAATTCTTCACAGTTGGTCTAACTGCTCTCAAAGCTTTTCAGCATCAGAACTATTCCAACATAACAAGTGCCTAAAACTGTCTTAAGGACATCTTCATTTCCATTTAGCCCTTAACCAGATACTCATCTGTCAGTATCCCTACAAAAAGATGTTTGCAGAATCTATTGAGGTTGTATATGGGAAGGATCCCAATTGCCTGGGCTAACAAATTTGGTTGAAATGGATTAACCTAACAAATTTGGCTGAAATGGATAGAATGCAAAAGAAGCAATCGGCTTTAAGCGCACATGCACTACTCCAACCTTTATAGAATTTAACTTGTAGCGCAGAGGACAGCTTTAACCAGCAAAGGAAATAGTTAAGATGTGGGCAAAAGTGCATGCGTTATGCAGCATGTTTTAAAAAAACATGCAGGTGTACAGGTTTTGCAACACCCTAACTAAATGCTAGGATTTAAATTTATGACGTGAGCAAACATATATGCAAGAAAAACCTCATGAACCTTAGTTCTTACAGACAGTACTAGATTTATGAAGCAATATCCAGATTAGAGCTTCCTCAAAAAGGAATTTATTAGGGCAGGGTGTGAAATGCTACTTTCAAATCTGTTATGTCTGATTCAGGCAGAAGACCTGAACTTGGAGTGGGAAGCTGGGAGAGAAAGACCCTTAAGTTAATCACATGCCTCCACAATACAGGATACAGAGTAAACACAATATCCTTGCCAAAATAAGTGGTTACATCACTTCAGGTGTTTGCAGATGAGTAAGACTGAATCAACCATGCAAGCCTAGTTTTTTACCAAAGGCTTTATTTTTTACCAAAATAAAAGCTTATCTTTATTTTAAATTCAAGCTCACCTATTCTAGACACACATAGCAACCTTAAGTCACTTTAAGGGAGTCTGCAAAAATCCCAACAGGACAAGAATTTTAAGTATAAAAGCTGCTTCTATTCTCAAACACTAAGATGATTCCAATCCTGGCAGCCCTGGGTCAGAGATCACAACTGGGCCTTGAGAGATTATTAAACAATTCTTAAAGTAAGATGAGGACCATATCACATACTCTTGCTAGACAGTCTCACGCTTTCTATGTCACAAAAGCTGTTACTTTGCAGCAAGTGGCTGCATACCAGAAGACAGATAGGAAATGGCAATTTAAACCTGACTTTCGAAACATATTGTAATTTAGAGTGAAAAAAGCTTCTTACCTCATGCTCTTGTGGACTGCTGGGTTGAGAAGATCACAACAATCTTGCCTCCTCTGCAGGAGGATGGTAGTATCAGACTGTTTGAGGGTAGAAAGGGTCTTCCCACATGTTTAAGAGCTCTGTTCATACCCACACTCCAGTAAAATGTCAGTCATGGCAGAGACTGCAACCAAACAACAAGACAGATAGTGCTCCTATTAGTTGCTATCAGTGCAAGCCCACCACTTGTCAAGAATCTTTGGTACAGTCCTGTCCAGTTACAGAAGACATGCACCAAGTCTTGCCACCAAAAAAACAGAGGAACTAACAGCAGCAGGCAATCACATTGCTAAAAAATACCAGTCTGCCTTTCTCACTTTGTTTCCTCAAATGCTCCTTCTGTTTCCACCATCTTTACAATGGCTTCCTTACGTTCGTGCCACTGCATATACAAAAGAAAGCCAACAACTAACCAGTTGCAGAGGCACCGTGTTTTTCAGAAAAGCCCCTCTGAGCCTCTCAGCTCATGAGGAGCCCCTTGCTTAAATTTACCAAATAGCCCAGTGCTCAAGCAGCCTCCTATTATTTCAGCTCCAGTAACAGAATCCTACAGACATTTCTTTTAACAAATTTCACTAGATCATACAATCATTTAGGTTGGATAAGACCTTTACAATCATCAAGTCCAACCATTAACGTAGCACTGCGAAGTCCACCACTAAACTATGTCCCTAAGCACCACATCTGCATCTTTTAAACACCTCCAGGGATTGCGACTCCACCACTTACCTGGGCAGCCCATTCCAATTTTTAACAACCCTTTCAGTGAAGAAATTTTTCCTAGTATCCAGTCTAAACCTCCCTTGATGAAACTTGAGGACATTTCTTCTTGTCGGAGTACAAAGGGATGATCACTTCCCTAGTCCTGCTGGCCACACTGTTTCTGATACAGGCCAGGATGCTGTTGGCCTTCTTGGCCACCTGGGCACACTGCTGGCACACATTCAGCCGGCTGTCAACCAACACCCCCAGGTACTTTTCCACCAGGCAGATTCCCCGCCCGTTCTTTTCCCCCCCAGGCACCTCCCCAGCCACTCTTCCCCAAGCCTGTAGCATTGCATGGGGTTATTGTCACACAAGTGCAGGACTCAGCACTTGGCTTTGTTGAACCTCATACAACTGACCTAGGCCCGTCAATCCAGCCTGTCCAAATCCCTCTGTAGAGCCTTCCTGCCCTCAAGCAGATCAACACTCCCACTCAGCTTGGTGTCATCTGCAAACTTACTGAGGTTGCTCTGAATCCCCTCATCCAGATCATTGATAAAGATATGAAACAGACCTGGATCACTACTTGCTTATAGATCAGACACATGATAGTAACAATTCCTCAGAATATTATATTATAATAGAACTTCCAACAACACAATCAACAGAACAACAGCAAACCTCATGAAAGCACCATGGCTATGTCCCAGACTGTCCTAGTATTTAATTTTTCTAAGTGATGAAATTTATCTTGGGCTGTGGCAATATCTGCAATACCAAAATATCTTATGACACCACGGTAGTGATATCAAGGTGTTATCCTGTTTACATGATAGGAAGGAACAAGTACAATGGAAGTGTTCAAGTAACATCATTTAGTAAAATTATTTGTGCTACAATGTCTTCTGGAAGCTAAGAAACATCCCAAATACATCATATAAACCTTATGGTGTTGTCTTTGTAAAAGATAGGAAGGGAAAAGATGAGAACATTTGTAACAAACATTCGTGACAGATTAAGTCAAGATGACCATCTATGCTTAAATGTTATTTGGAGGATGCTGGTTTATTTACCTGGTAAAAGGCTTAGGTGGACTGGATCTTAGTACTGATCAGCACTACACATGGAAACACTCTGCAAAACATTAACTTAGCAAAGTAAAGGGAGTTGGAAGTTACCATGTGTTTCTGACTTTGTGTAATGCCAGATTTTTGTAAGTTAACTCTCACTATCTTACTCTTGCCATATGCCTTGATTATTTTCCACTACGGCATCATGAAACAATAGGCATTATTTCATTACTGTGTTCAATACTATAGTTTCCTCTCTTCTTACATTACCGTCACAGGAACAGTCAAAGGAGGGCTATTCTCAATACCTTTTAAGAAAAAGGTCTGGCCCCATAGCCACTTGCTGAATAGAAACACAGAGGGTTTTCGCCCTTGGCACATTAAACAGTTCCCTAATACAGTAGGCAAATTATAATTAAGATAAAGGCTTAGGCAGATGAATAACTTTTACTACATGTTAGACTGAAGTCAAAGGTAACTTCACTCAAGGGTTAATAATCTGCGCAGGGTTGAGACCTGTGTGAAATGTCAGGATTTATCCGAAGCTGTAAGGAATATTTGTTCTAGCTTTCAACACCAGCAAATAAAACACCTTATTTTAACAAGTTCACAAAGCAAAGCAGTGCAATTTTGTTGCTACCACAGTTTTCTGCCTGAATGTGTGTCTGTGCGTATAATAAAATGAATCATTTAGTCCACATCAGCTTTCCTCAGGAATGTGACAATATCCAATTGTAAAAATATCAGTGAATTCCTACCTGAGGCAAGTTTAGCAGAATTCAGATTTGCTAGTTTTACAGTAATGAGAGTCCTTTCCTCAGAAGTACATTTTTGTCCAGTAAACAACATTTCTGCATTAGATTCAAGATGTTTGGGCAGGTCCAGGCAATATTAGACTGGTAGCTCTGGGATGTGGTGTGTTTTCCAACAGCCAGAGCGAGGAACAAGGAGCCAAGTCTACTACCTACTAGCCTCACTGATTTGTGTGCCTTTGCTCTTCCTCAGTTTACCCTCAATAGCACTCTTCTAATAATAGCTTGCTTCAATGTTTGCAAAATATAGTGAATGCTAGGCACTGTGCACCTAAATACATATACTAATGATTTCTCTTCACAGCAGGGTGCTCAGCTCTGAAAACAAAGTATTTTGGCATGCCATACAAACATGAGAAACAGCTTAATCGAAAACCTCTTCTCAGACTAAATGCTTCAGTTCAGACTGACAATTTACACTGGAAGAATTCACATCCACTTCAGGCTAAACTGTATTTCAAACTAACATAACTTTTTGCACTACTATGAAAGTAAGAGAACTCTGGCAGGAAATACATCAGCACTTTCTTCTCCCTTTAAGGACAGCTCAGGCTTTGAAGTAGCAACAAATGAGAACAGGTGTATTTTGTAAACAAATTTGTACATCAACTTTCAAGATTATCATGTAAAGTGATTAAAAGACTCATCATCTTCCTTACTGTAAAGAATAGCATAAATAAACTTTTTTTCAAAGATATTAGGTTGATCAATTAGGCCTATTGCAGAAAGACTTGAATTAGTCTGATTAGTCTCAGCTACTTAAATTCAGTAACAGATGCCTCACTTTGCAAGACTGGTGATTAAAGGCTGCATTCACAAAAAAAATTGGATTACACACACTTAAGACAATACCTACCATTTTTCAGCCCTCCCGCCAACAGCAGATGGCCCATACAATTAGTGAGTTCAGAATTTCTCACTAGAACTCCTCTAAAGCTGAGACGTGACTGCCCTCACTTCTAAAGACAAAGGTATGTGCAAGCCAAGACTATTTTCAAATGTTCTCCTCATATTAAGACTGATCACACAGGTCAAGAAAGCCATTCAAACCATTTACCCAGGGGTGCAAGTCAAAATACAGTGCTTGCATGTTCCCAAAAGAGCCACCCATATGGCTACTAGCAGCATAGAAAAGGCAGAATAATACTATAGGAGGCTCAGCAGCAAATAAAATCCACATCTCACCCTCATAATGCTCCAGCCAGCACAAGCAAGTGAAAAAGGCAGGACTCAGATACACAAAACAGCTCATTATCTACCCCAGAAGGCACAGCACTGCCAACACTGCTCTTTATCAAGTCCTTAACAGGTGTAAAATTAGCACTCGTTATTAAATACAATGGAGTTACATGTATTGCCAGCAGCTGAAGAAATGTGCTAGAATTGTTTTCACCTCCAGTTAATTCACTACCATTCAATAATGCACATGAAGCCCGTAAATTAGAAAAGTGCTTTCTGAAGCATGGCAGTGAGCTAAGCCAGTGTGTAAGCATCCTTTCTAAACACAGGTGTTTTCCTGAATGAAGGCCTAAGGACCAAATCCTCTTTTCATCCATACTGATGTAAGTAAGTTCAAACAAACTAAATTTACCTAAGTGTACTCTCACGTAAAGCTGCACTGAGGTAATCTGTAACCAGAATCTGGAGCTGTAAGAAATCCTTGTAAGCAAATTCCAGGACAGAGTTATTTTCAGCTTTTCTAACCCCACTGAACACCGATCAACTGGGTGCACAGATATCCTCTCTTCTCAACTACTTACAATTCATTCCTGGAAGCAGAGAAAGGTGTTATTTACTGAGAGAAGCAAAACCCTATTTCAGATATATCTCATCACAGGAGATGATCTCAGGTTTAGGACTAGAAGTCACTGAATCACTCAGGAGTGTGTAGCTTCATTGCATATTTTTCTAGTTTAATACCATGCTCAGCTTTGAAAGTAAATTATTTAGATTCATTCTGCACATAGGAATTCCTCTAACTGCTGAGCCATTTTTATACAATAGCACTGTACATTTCACCACTCTCCCTTTTCCCCAGTAACTGGGAGGAGGGTTGGCCAACATCAAACAAATCTGACCAAGGGCAGAAATCTCAGTGATAATTACATTCCCACAGGGTTTCATGAAAGCCGGCAGTGAGATAGAGGAGGAAATTAACTCCTCCACGAAGAGAAGGGCAGACACAAGTCAGGCATCATGCGGTCCTCTGGCAGCAATTGGCCAGGCAGCCGGCACACGAATTTCTCTGCACTAGCCACAGCACATGCTGCCTTTTGTCTGCTGGGACTGTCACTGGGAACATGTCAGGAACTCGACTTTAGTGGGATGGGGAGGGAGGGGAGGTGTTCATAAGTCCGTCAGAAACCATGCTTCTCCTGCCAGATACCATGCACAGCTTAAAGTGCAATCCGTGGGGCAAAGCTCTCTTGCATTAATATAGTCTATTACTGGTGTGTGGGAATGGTACTGGTCTAAGGGAGCACAATAACTCAGAGATAGTTACTAACAGCCGCAGGTTCTCTTCTGTTGTAGTTGTTCTGCAGTTTTCCTACTGTTGTTTTATGATGCAGTCAGAACATGTCTGAAACACCCAATATAAAAAGCAAACTGACTGTCTATTCAAAGGCCTCTGGACAAGTTCAAGTTTGGACAAAATGCGGGGAAAAACCCTGTTTGCTAAGGTGTGAAACATCTTGCTGCTGTCCTTTGTTCATCATGCATCTTAGAAAAGGCAAAAATCAACATAAAGCAAATAAAAAGAGCAATTTGTCTTTATACAGAGCAAATCTCCAGCTCTTGTTGGATTGCTAGGTGTGGTAGGTCACCAGCACACTGCCAAGGCTGTCAAGTCATCACTTAAGCTGGTTACAGTACAAAGCTGAGTCCTTCCACATGGTCACCGCTCCCCTTTCTGTGTGCAGAAGAGCTGCAAAAAAAAAGACTACAGCCTTTTCACTCCATGTTCCAAATGCACAGTGAAATCTGTTATTTCTTCATCAGTCTTGCATCCATCCCTCTAGGCAATGGGCGTGATCGTCATCTGATGCATGTAAATGCTAACAAAACTCCCATCCTGACGTTAACTGGTTTAAAAATTAAGATACAAGAAACAGGAACTGCAGTGCAATAACGACAAAATCTGGACAGGTTCTATCTAGGTGGCCAACAGGGCCCTACCACACTGGCATTGACATCTGTGACATTGCTAAAACTAGACCTGGGACTTTTCAAAGACTGGGAACTAGTAGGCGACTTGAACTACAGTCTGGTTGCCACAGATACTTCTGTCAACCAGAAGTGGAGCTGCTCAGTCATGCACTGATCCTCTCCCCAGCCTACACTGTGCATTCCAGAAACTAAAAGCAGCAACAGGTCTCTTCGAAGAGTATGTGCCAACAGGCTGCAGGCTAGCAAAACACATCAGTCATTCACACTGATAAGATGATAGCGCAACAAAGGCAAGGCTGATGCAACACATTTGTAAACACAAAGCCACGCTGGCTTTGTTGAAGTATTGCCACATTTTGAACTTATATACAAATAGCAGAACTACTGCCTGTGCAGCTTGTTGCTGTGGGATATTACAGCTAAATCACCCCTTGCAAAGTATCTGGAGCTCTGTGTAAATAACAACACAGTGGAAGCCACTTGAAATGCATGCAAGAACTTGCATGGGTCCCATAGTGCCAGGAGCAGCCCTACATCTTCTCAGTTACCATCAGCTGGAAAATTATTAACTAGCTGTATATATGCAAGGGGCAGAGTGAAGTTTTTGCCAGAGAAAGGACGGCAAGGCACTAGCATCTCCAAAGGTTCCTAGTTAGTTTGCATATGGCGCTGTCATACTGCTGTGCTCATTTCCAGCCTGATTATTAACACTGCTAATGGGGAAAGGCCTTGGAGGGCAAGGACTGCACAGCTGCATGCCTGATTTACAAAGAGCCAAAATTCCTGGCCATATTCCCAACATATACAGACCTATCTATTATATTAACTGATCTTATAACACCAATGACTCAAATATCACAGCCGTACCATGAGCACCATAGAGGGGTAAATTTCATGAAGCTTTCAAACCTGCATTTACAATTTACACACCTGAAAAGGGATCTTTAGTCCCTATGGCAAACCAGTCAGTGTGTTGTCAGTACATCTGGAAGTCCTTCATGACAGACTTAATCAGAATAGCTTCCCTAGTTTCTGATTTTAAAGAAAAAGTAAATGAGATGTGTCATTGAAGTTTAATGTTTCAATGCTATTTCAGAGCTTGGTTTGTGTTGGGTCAACTGTCTATCAAGGGCAACCGCATCAGGTAACTTCAACATCCAGACTGGAGAAGAGAATTTTTCCAAAGTCACAGGATCTTTGAAGAGAGCTCGAGGGCACCCCAAGAATATACCAGACCGTAGATTGCTGATCCACTGTACTTTGGTTTTTTCCAAGCAGTAAATTAATAAGGCAACATAACAAGGTCTGAACATGTAAACCAAGAAAAATAGTTGGTTTCCACATTCAACATTTCCCTCAACAGCCTACTGGATATTTCATCTAGAAATCCCATGCAAACGCTAGCTGTCTTGCTGGACCTCTTTCCAGTATATATATTGCATTTCTTCAGTAGTTACCTAAAAAATAAACTTAAAAAATCCTAGCAGTGTGAAGTTCTATCTTTTCAACTTGGATTTAGTAAGTATCATGGCTTAATGTCTATATCCAACAGTGTAATGAAAGTATGACACAAAACTGAGCCGTTAAATGCATTTCAAATACACGCACAGCTCAGTGAACTTCAGGTAGAAGAAATTCTGACCTAGTGTATATGAAGATAACTAATAAATGTCTCTGCTGTGCATATCGGTACTGCTCGTCCAATTCTAAACATAAACTCACTGGTCCCAACACAGCTGAGTGTTTAAGTCCTAGATGTGAACTCCATTCCCAGTTTTTCTACCAGGTAGCTTTCCTTTACCAACCGTTCTCTTCTTATGCTGTATCCTCCCCCAGCAGGGGCCAGCTCCCATTGCACAACACCTAATGGCAAACTGCATTTACAACTGGAATATTCGTAAAGAGCTGGAAGAAAAAGTGGAGATACTTTAGATATCAAAAAGCAAATCAGAGACCAAATGAGGCATCCAAAGAGGCAACAGCAAGAAGAACAGACCATGCCCTACAGAACACTAAGAACGGGGAAAAGGAGAAAACAGGGAAACCTTGCATTTGTGTTTTATAAAATTGCTACATCAAAGCTATACATAGGGGTTTTGCAAATTATTTGGTTGGTAGGAGACTAAGCAGAAATCTGGCCAAGGATATAAAGGGAGGGGAGCAGCACATGGCTGCCCTCAGTCTTCTCCACCCCTTTGTGCCTGCCCAGACTGCACGGCTTTTGCAAAGAAGTGCACGGTCTGGGTGTTGATGTTTTCTGCCATTATGGATGTATTTGTATACATTATTACATTTTTCTCCTTCTGTTTCTCTCCCCAAAAGCTGAAGAGAAAGCTTTGCTGTCCCTCATTTCCTGTCATACAAGTAAATAACATGCCTTCACTTTGAAAACTGAGCAGTTTGAAAATGGCATCACATCTGAGCCTGCCTGCAGTGTTTCAGCTGCCGTGGCTGAAGGTTTTGCTCCCTGCTCAGCAAAGGATGTTGTGAGACATAGTTTTAAGAACTATTACATGCTCACTTTGGAGGGAAACACAGTAGTCCACTTTGTCCTTCCCCCTCATACATGTCTATTTAGGCTAAAAAATTGTGTTTGTACAGCACTTAGCCCCATGAGACTGAAGCCTTTAGGTACAAATGTAACTCATTTAAATGGTAATGTACAACAAAATGAGTGGCACCCTTCAAAACAAGAGGCATTTGTAAGTATATCTATGCCAGGCACTGAGAAATGGAGGGTCATTGTTGCAGACAGAGGGAAAGGTCTCGGTGAGCCAATATTTAAAAGTCAGTTTTTCCAGTCAAAGGCCAAACTCTAAAATGTCTGCTTATTTCTCTACTGCCTGCGCCCTGGAGCACTGTGCCTGCCTCCCAGAGAGCAGCACATTAGGACTCCAAAGGTATTTCCCATACAAGGTCAGATCAATTAAGATGTGCTTTAAATACAGTCACGTGAGCTGTGTCAGGAGCTCCGCAGCCCTGATTAGGTCCCTGATGCTCTGAAGGGCAGAATCTAAGTCAATCCGCTGACCTCGGGTAGGAGAGACAGATAACAAGGAGGTACGAGCCTGCTTTTTCACTACCCTGGGACTGAAGGCTTTGCTCCTTCTGGCCACGTAATACTGTTGTAATACCAGTGATGCCAGGAGTTAACTAATGACCTGGTTCTTCTCCTACTGAAGTCAATAACAAAGCAACAAAAAACAGTCTTTCAAAAGCGACGACAAGCTCTTTCAGCCATCTCAGGCAGCACAGTGTGCGCTGCTGCCTTCCTTTGCCAGACCTGATAGGAAGCTCCCACGAAAACGTTTACATTAAAGAAATAAATGAAGCAAAACTTTTGCAGAATTAAGCTGTATTGTGTCACGCCAGGACCTGGGCTCCACTTGGAAGACAAATCAACCAAGCAAAAGCTGTCTCAGAGAGACCTCCTTACCACCAAGATTTGAGTAAGATCCTAATCTTTATAGAATATATTAGTATAAAAGCACAGCAAGTGAATTATGCTACTGAGTAATTGTTGATGCAGTGAAGAGAAGGCAGAAATGTTATTTGTAGCTGCTGTAAGAGCATCTCTTTACTGTCCATCCCTCAGTGAGATGTAGCCAAGTGACAGCAGCCCTTCCCTTTCATCCAGGAGCCACAGGACTATACCCAGGAATGACCTAACTCAAATTGAATGCAACAGTCAGAAGCAAAAGACATATGAAAAAGGTAAAACCAGGCCACTGAGGAAGTGTGCATCACCCAGATTCCCTGTGTGTGTCACT
Organism: Cariama cristata; assembly: GCF_000690535.1. Classification (NCBI taxonomy): domain Eukaryota; kingdom Metazoa; phylum Chordata; class Aves; order Cariamiformes; family Cariamidae; genus Cariama; species Cariama cristata. The sequence continues at coordinate 32,078 of NW_009628351.1, read as the reverse complement.
CTGAAAGATTCTCCTCCTTTTGCCACCATGCTCCTG
>NW_009628351.1:31669-32011 GCF_000690535.1 Cariama cristata | reverse complement strand
CGCCCCTCCCCCCCCCCCCCCCCAACAGCATGTAGGGAGAATCTCAGGAAGGGAAACAATGAGTGCAGTAATGGGCTCCTGTGTAAGCTGTTGGAAGGTTACTGTTGTGCCAAACATACCCCATCATCAGGCACGTCCCCTGCAGGTCTGATAATAAATCTCTCTGAACATCTACAATACCCAGAGTTATGTCTTATTCCGTGTATTCCACAAACAGAATTCTGCAAATCAAATTCTGCATGAAGTCATGAGATGCTACATACAGGAGCAGCCTGAGAGGCAGTTTCTGCCTTCTTATTTTCACTTGAGATATCATTGCACATCGACAGAATTACTATTTCC
>NW_009628351.1:0-31599 GCF_000690535.1 Cariama cristata | reverse complement strand
TGAACCGCTGCTAAAGCAATTTACACCGTCTGAAGCCCTGGAGCAAAAAAATCTAAGTGGATGGGATATAAGCCAAAATTTGAGTGTTTTGCTGGATACAAACCAGATTTACTTGCTTGCTTAAACAGGTGCCTAAAAGTGCTCCAGTGAATTGGGGCCCAAATATGGCACCATTTTTTATTCCTGTCCACCTCTGCCAGCTTGGACATCTGATACAGAGGTCATCCTATAGCTAACATTTTTGCCTTAAACCCTGCCTATAGCCACAATATAGAACAGCTGCCTGTGGAGTTATGTTCCACATATAACTTTAAAAATAAAATGCAAGTGACTGGAAAACATGGGTTTATAACTAGAAACAGAATACATGGGTACCTTGAAATAGAAATAAACAAAACACTTTCTGTACGCTGAGAAAAGAAAAGAAAATCTCCTATTTCTGTTGCATTCTCTTTTAGTACTGATGTTTCAATACTGCAATTGGTACCCTAGAAATGCCTTAGCTGGAAGTGGTTAGACCAGCAGCACTGTAAAGAAAAAGGTTTTACACATACATTAAATGAGTTTTTGCCTACACACCATCTGGTTTCTCTATAGGGACACTACGTTTGTAATAACTGCATTTCCAAACACTTCTAGCAATGTAGCAATGTCCCCATAGATGTACACTGGTTAGTACATGGTTAGCAACAGCACAGCTTACAGAAGTGGCTACTGACTCCTCCAACTCATCCATCCAACATGCAAATTCTGACAAACGAGTTGAAATTCCATCTCCGAGGAGTAGTTTTCTGTATCGGAACATGACCATTGGATGGGAAAATGCAAAAATAAGCTTGGAGGCCATGTTCAGAATGCAAGATTCTCCTCACTTTCCTGAGTCCCTGGTCACCAGATAAGAGTCCTGCATTCTCATTTGATTTCTGTTCCAGTCCATACTTCATCTCTTCCTGAAAAATGCCTGACCTCGTGACTGAGGCGGCGGGGACCTCTCCTCTCCCTGCCCCTCACACACAGGCTGGCTCCCCTCTGGCCTCCTGGTTAGTGAAACCTGGTGAGAGGTGGGGTTTGAGGAAAATGCAATTTATGTCCCACTTCCTGAAATTTAATCTTTAGGCTTTATTTAGAGTCACCATTGCATTGGTTTAAAAAAACACCAGCTGTCAATACATTTTCTCCTGTTGCCAGGAAATAAGTGTGATGTGAGCTGCTTGGTGAACTGGGCCATCAAGGGACTTAGAAAGGGTCACCCCAGCAAGGAGGAGGTGAGGGATTTCATGGGAAGATCTGCAACCAAGGGAGAAAGAACTCTAGTGTGAATTACCCCTGCCAAAAGTAACTCGTGCAGTTCTCCAACACCAATGGGTTTCTAAGGTTTTGATACCATAACAAAATCAGTAAGATCACATCTTTAAGTGTGCAATGTAATGGCTATTTTAAATCATTAAATCTAGGTAGAAAATTAATGAAATAAACCATCCAGCTTAATTTTGTAATTATCATTTGTAAACATATAATTAAGCCTTTTGCAAAATAGGCCTGAATCATAAACTAGGCATGTATTTGTATAAATTTTAACTGGACAGAAATGCAAAAGTAACCAAAAAGAAGGGAACATTACAGGCTTTGAGGTCTTGAGATATGAAAGATAATTTACTATCCACAACTACTAACAGCAGCATTTGCATAGGGAAAAGTCTGCTGTTTCATGCATCAGTGCCTCACCTTATTTTGCATCTCAGGCTTGTTTTGTGTCACCAAGCCAGAGGCTAAATATATTTAATATGCATGCTACTGCCATGTTGACATGGAACTAAGCAACCCTGAAATGTCTCCTTTGCTACTTTGTGGCAAACATAACCATAGTTAGAAATTAAGGAGAAAGTACCCACGGACACAGGCCTGATCAGCAAACACTGCATAGCAGAATAGTTAAACAAATTGTCAGGTTTATAAAAAATGGGATGGACGATTAGTGGCTTGATTTTTATTTCAGAGGATTATAATATTGCCAGACCAAGGGAGAAACAATGAAAACCTCTAAGGAGAGGATGAAGTGCCTGGCAAATAAAAGAAACAAAAACTCTTGTGTCCATTCAAAAGGGGGTTACAGGCTACCTTGAAAAGATTGTGAGCCCTCCCTGCTCTGCCGAGGGCTCAGAGGCTCCCACAGGTCAACTCATCTTGCAGCAGCACCATTAAGATGTGCATCTCTAGAGGACTGTGTAATGGCCCCAGCGTAAAACCTAACACCACAGTACAGAGCTCCCCATGTATATATTTTCCTTTGGCCCTCTCATTTGGAGGTTTTCCCCTTTGCTAAAAAATACTTGCTGCTGCTGCTGCCACCTTTTTTTATTTTGATTGAATTTATCTATCTGATTCTTGCTCTGAAAAAAATACAATATATTGAATCACTACACGGTTTTGATTCCACCTCTGGAAGAACTGCAGCTTTCTGCACACATACAGAAAGTAAATATAGCAGGAATTTACAACTTAATAAATGTATCTGGTATTCAAGGATATCAGCAAGGTGATCCCCTAGGAATTCTAGATGCCACATTGCCCTACATACAACCCAGTGCAGTGCCAAATGCCAGTAAGCAAGCACGGTGCATCCCTTTCCAGGGATAAATCACAGAGAGGTAGACAAGAGAATGGCATTCTTTGCAACCTAGGCAAAGTCACAAAGATATTTAAGCATCAAACTCTTGCTCTCACTCTCCCAGTTCTCCAGCTGCAGAATGAGGAAGAAAGCATTTACGCCCCTCTCACAGGCCTCTTGTGTGGGTAGGAAAACTTGGTGCTTGGATGCCACACTGTTAGGGCTACATAAGGAGAGAAAAAGAGGGAGGGGAAAAATTTCACAAGTTACAGGCCATTTGGCCAAATAGCTGGAAAATACTTGAGATTATGTCATTAGAAGCACTAGCTTTACATAAAATCTGTTGGAGTTAACTTCAGCCAGCATCAGTGGGAGATGAGGACCAGGCACAGGTACTGCCTAACCAGAGAGCAAGCGCAGCAGCGACAGAGAGAAATGAACGTAGTCATTTGCTATGATGGACCTATGGGGCCCAGGGCTGGATTCCAGTTCCTAAAGTTTTCCTGTGTTTTTAGACCCATTTTTAATTGCTTTATCTCATCAGGGAAAACAAATATGTGAGCTGCAGGTCTTTGTTCTGTAAACTATGAAGTGCTAAGAGAATAAGTATTACCATAACTATATATTTTACCCTTTGGTGTTTTGTCTCTCTTTCCCATTTGGTTTATGACGACTAATGTCAAAAGTGTGTTCCCAGCTATCTCTCTTGGGCAAAGAGATAATAGAATATGACATTTAATACAGTGTACCAGAGGCCATCCTCTCTCTTCCGAACATTAAAATCACATACATAGCAAGAAGCAATCATAACAATAGATGCATCTTTTATTCACAGATAAAAACTGAAGCAAGCTGTTATAATACATATTTGTACAAAGGATTTGAAAAAACCATAAAAAGGAAGATGATTAGAAAATATGATTCGTTATGAAATGTGGTATTACATACACTATTAAACCTTTTCAAAAGTATTTGTTTGGCAACAATTTATCAATAGTTTCCACACTTAAGTGGCCTCCTTCAAAAAAGCACAAATCTCATGCAGCATGTATAAGCTTGATCCTGAGGGTTTGCCTTCCCTAGAAAAACTGTAAAAAGATATACTATTTGTCTTAAAAGTTCAAAATGCAAATGCTATATTTATAGTCAAAACTATATAAAAATATGGACCTAACTTAACATTTACAAAAACTTTTTGTTCCTTTTTTTTTTGTTTGTTTTATGGTTTTGGTAATAAACATAATTCTCAATTCCTGCAGTCAGAGAGAAAAAAAGAAAACAAAAACAAACCACAGTGCCCTTTGTAGACTTCCTCACATTAACTTTACGACTCCAAAAAGACCAGGTCTGTCATAAGTGAGGTTAGTAACCAAGGAAGTAGGTAAGCAGTTAATATATATCTATATATGTATATATAAAATGGAAAACAAACATTTATTTTGATCTGAAAAAGTAATAATACAAAACCTGAAGGTAAAACAATCATCTCAAAATGCCGTAATACACCTTTTCAATAGATAAATGTTCATAAAAATATCTTGAACCCTAACCAAGAAAACAATTATAATACAATTTTAATTCTGCTACATAAAACAGCTTTTCTATGAAACAAGAAGGCAAGTTCAGGTATGAAAACATAATTTACTTATTGCTTTTGCTACAATGTCGTTTGTTTTTTACATATAGTCATAAATACACTATACAGTATAAAATATTTCGTAGGAATACATTTTGTGGTCTGCTTAGGTTTGCTGGCTTTAATTCTAGCACCAAATACAAAAATGAAAATCAAATTAACTTTAAAGGCACTTCCATTTTATGTTTGTTTGTTTGTTAATTAACGTCTTGGTTTGTACTAAATTTCTTCGCTTCCCTCTGGTAGAAGCAATACTTGATCCTACTTTTATCTTTGTACAGTTCAGGTCACGTTGAGGCACAAAATGATTTATGAACATTCCCATCCCTCAGCTGTTTCTTTCTCTCACAACACTCATTGTTGCTTTTTAGTCTTCACCTTTCCTCCTTCACTTCCCAGCTACTTCATCTCTTTACTTCTTCATGTCAGACAATCCAGCTTCACTTCCTTCAGTCCCCTGAAAAACCTCTCTTCAAACCTCGACTTCCCTTACTCCATCTTGCGCATCTGTTATTCCAATATCAAAACACGTCACTATCATGATATGTGACTTGCACAGATTAACACACTGCTCCAGTTCCTCTGTCACTTGTTCCAGTGCCTCCAGGTACTCCTGTGACTCCTTATCGAGATCAGGATCCACTTCAACTGTCAGACAAAATATTAGTGAGTAAGAGAAACAGCTCATAGCAAAACATTATTCTATCACAAGAGAGCCAATAACGTAGAGTACAATTTTATTTCTCTTGAACTAAGAAATTTTTTCACTTTGTTCAGCAGATGCAAAACTCTACCTTGAAGCTCCAGTTAAGCACAGCACTCAATCTATGAACAGGTCTCATGCCTCAGTTTCCCAGCTGTAACATGGATACGGAAACATTTTTTTTTCCTTCTTTGGAAAGAAGGATAATAAAAGGTTGTATAAATATTTAATATTAACAAGCATCACAGTGAGTCTCTGCATCGTTTTGATGTTCTCTCCTGGTTGGTTTGGAGGGGTTTTTTTGTTCACTTCAGGTACTATTCAGCATTGAACAAATCTCATACCACAGAAATAAGAATGGAGTATTTTAGGGCTCAGTTCAGCCAAATATCTTAGCAAGTGCTTAACTTTTCCAGTGGGATTGCTCACATGCTGCAAGTTTGTTACATGCTGATCATACTGCTGTTTTTGCAAAATACTTACAGTCTTCCTTCCACTTATTCGGATCCATCATCAATCTGCACTTTGTCTCTTCCAACTCTTCCTTCAAAAATTCATGCTTTGCTTTTACTTCTCTGATTCGCTGTTGGCGCCTTTCTAGTATCTTCAGCTTAGTATGGAAATACATCAGACCCTTTTAAGACACAGAAAGACCATTTCATGAATTTGCCGGTTATTAGCTGACCTCCAACAGTTTGACACAAATTGCTCCCAGCTCATTATGTGTAAGAGTTAGCAAGTGGGTGGTTGGTTGGTTCTAGGGTTGGTGGGGTTTTTTCCGGTTTTTTGTTGTGGTTTTTTTTATTTTATTTGAAGTTTACATTAATGGATTCTAATCTAGAGGAACAGCATGCTACATCACTTGAGCATTTGTTGCACTTCTCTGAATTAGCAAACATCTCTTAATACATTCTGAAATTACTACTATTTGTAGAGGAATTTTTTTTTCCAGCAGTGCAAATGATAAACACAGCCTAATAATAATGTTAGAGTATTATTTAATCCTCAAACATATGAATTCTTATTTTCTTAAAAGCATTCCTACCTTCTCAACATCCTGGAAAGGCTATTATGAAAAAAATGGGAAAAAGGCATCAGAAGAATATAAAATTCTGGTCTCCAAAATAGAATTAGCTGAAGTGTTTTCCAATTACAACTAAATTAAACTCAGTGTCTCCCTGATTTAATAGAATCCTGTCATTTACATAAAGAGTTAATGACCCTATCCATTGAGGGAGCCTGTAAGGTTTCATCAGCCAGACTAAGATTATAAAGTCTTTTCATAATGTATTCATTGGTAACTTCCATTTACACCATCAGTCATGTTAGACAATTAATTTTAGACAGTAATCATTTTCATTTTCTGTGTTAAGGGTACCCCAACATATGAATTGTAAAATTAATAATTATAGTGCTTTAATTGCAATCAATTTCCTGAACACCATTCCGGCATTCAAGCAAGGACTCTGCCTGTATACTGTAATTTAAGTTGTCTACAGTTGTTGTAAAATATGTGCTGACCTCAGTTTCCTCTTGTCTGTGTCGCTGTAATCGTTCCACATCATCAATCTCATAAACTTTAATTTCAAATGGCTCTTTTAAAGTGCCTGGCAAAGGTGGTAGATCAACCCATTGGCCAGTGACGCTGGGTTTTCTTCCTAGGGAGGTAGCATCTGGCAACGGAGCAGGAATCAGTCTACGGCGCTGGAGACCTAAAATACAGAAGACAAGCATTCCTCAGACTCTAACTAACAGACTGCAGAATGTACTGCAGTGAATTAAAGATTCTCAGGATACTTAGGAAGAAATGTTTTTGTTGATCTTTTCCTTTTAATAAAATGCCCTCAGGCTGCTAATTGAGTTACTGCCTTGACAAAGTATGTTTCACTTGGTTCACGGATGGAAGTAACAGCAGTTCCTCTCCCAAAGCAGATGTCTGAGCAACAGGTCTTTATTCTCTCCTTGCAAAAATATTTTGCCTGGATTAATTTTTCTTTAGTGGGCTACAATGGTATTCGTTACCTTGCAATGGCAATGAGATAGCGAGTGATTTCAAACCAATACTGATAATGGCAGATGAATCTGGAAATCTCCTGCTCCTCCAGTTAAAGTCAAGAAAGGCTATCTAAGATCCCCCTCATTGTATTACCTTTTTGCAAAGACCAAACAGTTTCCTCCAAAATTACTACCAATGCTTTAAGGTGCTAAATACCAGCAGTTTTCAATGAGTTTGCAGGATTGGGAGGCATTCAGAAGGCAGCAACCAACCAAGCTGCCACCTCTGATCTTGGGGCCTATCATCACCCATTTGCACCAGCACTCAGAAGCTCAGAGCATGACAAAACTCACGAACTCCTCAACAGGAGGGCTCCCAGATTTACAAACAGCATACTGCCACCTTAATGCATCTGCTAGGGCTCAAGTTTCATGAAGCAGAGACTGACTTATGTCCTTCAAAAATGCTGGTACTTTAGTACACAAGAGTTGCCACGTTGCTGTCAAGCATTTTTTGTGATTATAAGTCTCTTCATTTTCTACAAGGCTGACCTATACAATACATGTGTCAAGGATGAGTACATGCATAGAGCTCGTCAGACAATGTTAACAAGGCTGCAGACCAATCCCTAGGTAAATATGAGGGCTGAAGGCCACTAGAAACAAGCTGCAATGTCACATGGCAGCAGTAAATAGAAGCAGCTTTTGGGTGACTGGTGACAATAAATTTAGTGCTTAATTTCTTCCTCTTACTGAAAACCAACTCAGAGGTAAGGAACCTTATTTCTTCTTACAAAAGGAAGCACATCAAACAGATGAGACAGTGCTGCTCAGAGGACAATGCTGCCAAAACAACTTCTGGGCTGAGACCTCTACAGGAGAGTTAAGTACAAGTTAAGGCTGTCATCTAAGCCCTGTCACAAATTTCAACATGAAATGGAGATAAAATCCCAGCAGGTACCCCCAAAGCAGCACACCTCCATAGATACCTGAAGAGTATCTGCTTTACATATTCTTAAGAAAAACATCCCTAATCCTTAATTGCATTTTTGCTAATTTCTAAGTAACAAGAACAATCACAACAGGAACGTTTTCGAAAGGGAAGACTTGATTCTACTTTTACAGCACCTGTTCATTGTTCATCATTCTCACAACCCCAATTCATTTAGCCCGAATCACCACTACAGTCCTGCCTGCTGAAATTACCCACTGATCCTGTAACCACTTCGGTGACAGCAGGATCCCTCTGAAGAGGACACCGAACAGACACTCAGACACATATACTAAGCAGACAAACTTCATATTCTTCCACTGTACCAGCCAGGGTCAACATCATTTCTCCAAGGATGAAGTTAAATGACAAGGTTTCCAGTGACATGTATAGGAGTAGGATCTGTCCTTAAATCCAGAGACTGCATGACTCCAACACAGTTTGGAGCAACGTAAGCTACTTGAAGAACCTCTGATACTTTGCAAAGATTACAATATATTTTAGGCCTATAATGGGTCTTCATCAAACATTTTTTTGTAAGAAATATTTCATGAACTTCCTAGGAAACCTCATGTCATGTACAAAACACATTATTGTCTCAAAGTCTTCAGCTCTCCAAGAAGTAATACATAATTTACTGATATACAGCAATTTCAATTGGAAAAAGAAATAGTTGGTCATTTTTAAAGATCTTATAAGCATTTCCTGAGGCAAAAACAAATACATCCATCAGTGGATAATGCCTTCTCAATATGTGTGCAACTCATACAGCTGTTAATATTGATTTGTAGAAAGGTTTAAGAGGTTGATATGCTATGGAAAGAGAACTGCAGCAAATGCTGCACTAAGTTTCCAAAATGATTTATCACCTGCTGAAGCAACTCAGTTGCTTTGACCAGAAAGCACCATCAGATCTACGTCAGTTTCACTCATTTGATTTTACTGCCAGAATCAAGCATCATGGGTGTCTACAGGGACTGCAATAATTACCACTTTCCAACCAAAAGCTCAGATTCAGCGCATTGCTGATACAAGTTTCTACTACATATCCAACAGTCAGTATGCTGAGGTTGCTGAATGAGGCTGCTGATCCTTAGCTTCGTGGCACCGATTGCCACTGATTATTTATGATACTACAGGACTTTGTTAACAGCAGTCATATGAGCCTGATTTTGAAGCTGCCTACAACTAGCAGCATTTACGTGAGCACCACCTGCAAAAGCAATAAGAAAAGGCACTGGAGAGCAGGAAAGGGTACCTGGCTCTTGTACCCCCACCTTTGCATGGCGTGGTTGGACATGTCTGCCTTGGCACAGGACATGAGCCAGAGCCCCCTCTTCTAAGCGACTCCCCCAGTCGGTTTCCTATTGCTTATAGTATCCACATGTACACTTTAATGTTTCTTTATAAAAACACTATTACAGTGCAATACAATAATTTTGCAATTAGCTGGTAGCATTAACGTTAAGAGTCACTACATCTTCCCTACTGCTCTGCCCCTAAGCCTTACCTTTGGGTAATCTAACACACATTCCACAATCCTCATTAATTCACAAACACTCTTCTTCCCTCCAGGCCTATTCCCTTGTTTCCAACTACAGTCCCAGCTTATCTCACTGAAATTCCCTTACAGATGCCTGTCAGCAGAGCTCCTCCTCTCCTCACTGCCCTTCTCTCACCCATCTTCCCCGACACTCGCTTGATCCTCACAAAAAGTCATCAGCACCCACCTATTTTTTTTTATTCCCAAACCCACCCGTACCACCCGCCTATTTTGGGCCGCCCTGGTGCCGTGCTCGCTGCCGATCCTGCTGAGTGAGGAAGGAACATCGCCCCTTCTGCCGGCAGCCATCTGCTGCCTCCTCCCTCACAGGGAGGCTGCTGGTGCCCCAGGGCACCCAGCGCCTCCCCTGCCCTCTTCGATGCAGCACCTGTGTCACACCTGCAGCTTTGAAGTGAAATAAATGACAAGTAGCTGCTGTCACGGCAATGCACGTGCACGCGCAAGTGCATGCAGTGAGTCCACCTCCCTGCTTTCAGTCTCCCCCAAACCTCCTCTCCCTCTCTGTCAGAGACGCCATGAAATCCCCCCATCCTCAGGGACACAGTGGAGCGCCAGTGGACATCTGGCCACCTTCCCCTTCATTTCTTACCTGTTGATCGTTTCTTGGGGGACTTGAGGCTCCTCATCCGGCCTGGTGATGACATCCCACTTTCACTCATGGAGTCATGCGCTGAGGAGGCACTGCCGGTGGCCTCGCTGTCCCGAATCATGCTCTCGTAGCCACTGCTGCCCCCACTGTGGTAAAACAGAGCCGTCCTCCCCATGGCCGGCGGCAGCTCCCCACTTAGGACGCTGCTGTTGTCACTGCCGTGCCCGCTGCTGTACCGCTGAGGCCGCCGGGGCGCCGTTATCTTGCTGTATGGAGACGGCAGCACCGGGATTTGCGACTTCTCGTCGCTGAGGTTAATGCCGCTGTCGTTGCCACTGTCTGAGTCGGTGGAGCCTCGGAAGTGGCCCACCTTGGCAGAGCCGCTTGACACCAGCTCGTTCACACGGCTGTTGGCCGCCCGCATGGCCTGCTTGGTCCCCATGATGGTCCCTCGGCCAGGTTTGCCACTGATGGGCTGCATGGAGCGGGGGACTGCCTTCCCACCAGGGGCCATGCCAGAGCCTTTCCCTGTAGGCTGCGCCAGGGACTTCACAGAGGAACTGAGAGACTTTGACCCGCTGGCAGAGAGGCCCCGGTTTTTATTCCCACTCGCTTGCACCTTCTGGTTAGCTGAGGGTTTTGCCTGGCTGTTTTTACCAGGCGCAGGGGCGGTGAAGGGTGGTGCCAAACCCACACTAGGGGCAACAGGGGGGACCCCCAGCCTGGGGACGGAGCGCCCTGCCCGGCTGTTGCTGCCGCTCCCATTATCCCTCACCACACTTGCTTTGGATCCGACCGATGTCAGGCTGTCACACCTCTCCAGGGACATGTGGCTCCCGTAACGGTGCACGACGTCGCTCTTTGATGTCTTTGCCTTTAAGCTGGACGTCATCTTGGGCAAAGAGTGGTCACCCTTCAGGTTCATTTTGCTGCTGGCACTTTCACTGAAGTAACACCCAGCTTTCAACCGCAAATCTGCTTCATCTTCAGCCTTTGGCGTGGCAGCTCTGGCAAAGTCCAGGCCAGAGGCTTTTCCGCCACCATTACCCAGACCGACAGGTTTTTGCTCCAGGCTCGATTTGCGTACAGGAGGTGTTGGAGGTGTTGGCCCACCTGGTCTGGGCAACATGGTTGACTTTTGTGGTGCACTCTTCTTTCCCAGTGATGATTTCAAGCTGCCAGTGGCCAATGGAGCATCCGAATTCCCTTGGGTCATGGCCTCTGACAAAGTGCTGTTAGCATGCGACACTGGCATCACTCCCAGTGTGGTGGCTCCTCTCTTCAGCTGTGGCATCTTCATGGCAACCTCTGACTTCTTTGCAGCTCCACTGGAGGATTTGCAGGCCATTTCGCAACCATCCACAACCCTCTGTGAACAGGCAAGCATAGTCTGTGACTTCGTTGGTCTGGATGCTGCGCCAAAATACTGGGCAGCTTTTCCTGGCTGCTTCTCAGTACCAAATGAGTGAGATTTTGGAGACAGCAATGAGTCTACAGGTTTTGCTTCCAACTGATAATCAGTGCGCAACAGCCAGGGATCTTCAAACATACCATGTGGATTCTGCAGCTCTTTATAGCTGAGGACAGTATTATTGTGGTTTGGAGACGAGGTAGGTTTTGTTTTCCTAGGAAGACTAGAATGTATTGTTTCAATCACAGGCATATCGCGAGAATTACTAAATTTTATTTTTACGGGCTGATCAGTGACACAAAAAGCACTTTTTATCTGAGACGCTTTGGTAGTTTCAGAGGTTTGAGGGCTTTTGCTGATGCCTGAGGACAGCTTGCTAGAACTCAAGCTCTCACTCTCCAGTTCAGAGAAGCAAAATCCACTGTCGTTCAGAGCGCTTTTTAGGGGGACAGATAAATGGGATGAATCCAAGCTGAAGGGTTCCTCAGACTTATTACAGCTGTAAGATGACTGTGCAACAAAACTGTCACTAGACTGGGCTCCATCACTTTCAATTGTACAGATGCTGACTTCACTAAGCCATGAACTGATGGAGGAACGTCTGCTGCTGGTAAAGGGATCCTTAGCAAAGGGCACAACAATATCAATATTTACACCAGTAGAAGTCTCCTGTGAGGTATAAGCATCAAACTCATCATTTATGCTGCTGATAATACTGACTGGCCTTGACCCCGATGCAAGGGCCTGAAGGGAGCAGTCGCTGTTAAAGCTAATGATACTGGAAGGTCTTCCATTATCCATAATCCCACTAATGGATAGTTCTTCCACCACAGTGAAAACAAGCTCATCCTCTCCATTCAGCTCAACAGGCTGCTGCAAAGTCACTGTGGTGGTTAGTATATCCCGATCAAAACATTTCCCTCTGAATGCTGACCTGAAGCTGTGTACCTCTATCGCACCTGACTGATTCTGGGCATTGCTACCCACCAGGAACGTGCTTCCTACAGGGTTCTGCTCAGGTTTGTTTCCCATCTGTTTGCTCATTCCCACAGGAGGAGTCCGAACTGCATTGCTATTATCTAGATCCAAATTCTCAGCTTTGGAGCCTGGTACATGCTCTTTCTGCTGTGGAGGTGGAGGTGCTGGGCTTGGCAAGGGTCTCTTCACATACAAGGACTTTTCCTTAATGACACATTCAGCTGTGGCCTTATTCTGCTCCAGATTCCTCGAAGTGCTACACCTTGAGGACTGCAGGGAATCAGTGATTGTCTCTCCTTCTCCCTCCAGTATTGAGTCTATTATTTTGTTGTCAGCTCTGCTCTGTGGCTTGGAAAGCTCTGGTTTCAAGTGAGGTGTGCTCTTTTCCTGACAGTTGCCATTGCCACCCCTTGGCGCAACAGCCTGGAAAGCAAGGTTATGTCCTTTTTTGGGAGATGCAGTTTCTTGTGGAATGGGTTTCTTAAATCCTCCAGAAGGAGAAGATATTTTTTCCTTTATCAGCTTAGACTGTGCATTTTCTGTACCTCCAGGGACTGGACTACAATTGGACACAACAGAGATTTCTCCACAAGCGAATTTGACGGGTTCCTCACTTCCATCAATGCACTCTAACCTTTCTTGCAGTTCAGCAAAAGTGTTGCATTTAAAATGGTCCTTGTCAGAACTCCTACCTATAGCAGAATTGTCTTTACTTCTCTTCTTGTTTAGGGATGGGATTATGGGAACAAACTCTGGAGGACCCTCATTATCTGTCAATTCCCTATCAGACAAAGCTGCACCATTGGGACCAACATAGATGACAGTATCACAAGACTGTTCACTGCTGGAGGAATAATCAGGATCACTAGATATACTCAGGACCGGAAGGTCAGGGTCAAGGGCAACAGTTCGTGGGTGGAATGGTCGCAAATGGGGTGGTCTTCGGACATGTCCTTCTTCACATGAGCTCTCTCCTCCAGACGAGCTGGATGCGTACTGAAAATTATCAATAACAGAAAAGTTATTAATATTAATTGATATATAATTATATATATGTACATATAATTGATTAAAGGGTCAGGTTTGTTATATAGTCTGTGCTTTGTGTATACTATCACAACTACATCTAGTGGAAAAATGTTAGAGAGTGAATTGAAATAACAAGGTCATGCTACATAGATTTTACTGCATTAGGAGTAATATATCAGTCACACCTTTTCAGATAATTTCCATTAAATATTATGTATTGTCTTTCTCCTCAACAGTTTTCTGTTCCTTCCTTATTGTTTTTTAATTAATACAAACAGGAGCTTTTGAGATAGTTCCACATATAAACAAAGAAAGAATACGTGTTTGGAACAAAAAGAAGGGAATTTCAGGATTAAGGATTGGGGGTGGGATGATGGCTCAGTGCCAAGTCATTTGTCAGTTCCTCTCCTGAGCTTTTATGCATTTTGTATTACTTCTTACCGCTGAGAAATCCCATGTTCCCTCACCGAGAGGTTAGAAAAACTCATTTTCAAATGAATTAATTTCTGCTTGTTTGTGAACCAACCTTGGATTTCTTCTTTCTCATTCGGTGGATTCGCGATGCAAGCTGAATGGTGGTGAGAGTTTCTGCATAATTGGCTGGGGAGTCAGAAATATGCGCAATCATAGTAGTTCTGCAGTTGATGTTCCCAAGTGACTCCCTCAACAACATTGTCAACTTGTTGTCTCTGTGTAACAAATGAGAACACTAGGATGGTTTAAAGAAATCACAATCATTTTTTGCAGGTTTTTACACCACAAGCTGTGCTTTCACTCTCATAGCACATATGCATACATGGTACATGTAGATAACAAATATGCTCCTATTCTTTGACCACACTTAAAATGTGTCTAAATGTACACAAAGATATCAATATGTTAATTATTTATCTGCCTGTGTATTTGCAGTATGGTAAGTTATTTTATTTGTTACTTAGACAATTGTAGAGCAATTGATTGATAACTAGTTTAGTTATCTCAGGTTTAGCTCATATTACCGAAAAAGCTCATGAGTGCTGTATTTTAAGCTGAGCAGGCTTAGTAGCTGGCTAGCTAAGCTCTGTGAGCTCTATGCAAATAACTTTGATAATACAAGTCAACAGAACTGGCAAGAACACCAAATATAACAATGTTAGATATCAGAAATATATCAATGCCATACCAACTAATCTAGTTTCCATTCTGCCTGCTGTGCTCTGCTCTGACACAGCAAATAGGAAGCAGAATGTCTCTCTGAAGGCGTTCCTGGTGATGCAAGTCCTCTGCCATGGACAGCAAAGTTGACAAGACTGGTCACATTTTGTCCTCCACTGGTCTCCAAGACATCTCTCCCCAGGGCTCCCTGAAGGCTGCTTCCTATTGCCCCCCTGAGCCGGCCCAATGTCTGGGAATTACCACCATGTCTGCTCCCTAAACCATGGCAGGTGACAAAATTGAGGATCTGCCCTTCCCTATTCTAACCCATTCATCCTCTACTCCATCCACAAACCTAGCAACTAGCCTGAGGAAATTATCTTTCTGCCTAATACAGGAAGAAAGAACACCTGTTTGAGATGCAGCACTAGATAAATACGTGAAATGACATGATTGATAACAACACAAAGTTATAATGCATGAAGACAAGCAGCAATTAAATTTAAGGACTGAAGGCCAAATTCTGGTAAAGGTGTTTACAATGTGGCTGTTGTCTTTAAGTTGGGCTCCCCACAGGTGTGTTTGACATAATATTATTGTCAAGTACACTCCATGAAGGAACACATCTAAATGTTCACTTCTACTAAACAAACTTGCAACATGGTGGTGTTTCGGTTTTTATTGAAAAGATGTATCATTCAAAAAGGCACACAGAAATAACAAACTTTGATGACCATACTTGATAAACTCTTTAGTATTTTCTGAAATTTCAATACAATTTTTAAATTTGGAAAAAGGAGAGAAAATCCTATGAAATTTTGATGAAATTGTTCACTAATATCCAGCTGGCTGAGATAGATCTAAATTCCAAACCCAGGAAACAAAGAGGAGATAGAAGGGAAGAAATCATTTTGGCCATTTTCCCCTGCTTTTTTCAACAATCAAACCCTCCCCAACATTTCACCCAACTTAGTATACATCAAGATGCATATAATTTTTGGCCATGTAATTAAGAATTTCATGTTACTCTGTGACAGTTAAAAAGTTGTGTGTATGTATATATACATATAGTCAAGTAGATTAATAGATATATGTATCTGTAATATAGAAGTAATCTTAAAAGAAGACAGACCCCTCTCTGACAGAACTTCCTTTAACTTCATCTTAGGTAAAGAGTAAATTGTTGATGCAATTCACTGCTAAGGTAACACCAGCCACAAATTTAAGATAATGCAGACAATAATTCACTTACTTATATGGCACATGCTTAGCACCATTAATTAAGGCCAAAATTACATTGCCCAGGGCAGAGAGAGACAGACACAGAGAGCCTCCTCCATCCCGGCTCTTGCTCAGCACTTTTTCACAGCTCCCTAGATCAATGAGATGCAAACGGCTGCGTCCTCCAGACACTAAAACAAAAAGGGGAAAACTGGTTGTACGTCACGTTCTTGCATGGACTGAAGCCAAACTTGGTATTCAAAATGTATTCAAATGAGGAAAATAATGAATACAGCATGGGATAATGACTAAATTAAATATTAATACTAAGGAAACCAGATATTAGCCACAGCTACCAAAGTTAAAGGTGACTCGACTGGCTTGAGGGTTTGTTTCATTTTTTCTTTTTAAGTTTATTGCAAATTATTGTTTAAACTAACCCAAAACCACATCATTTAAAAATAAACAATATGGTAAGAAGATTCATACTTCCTCCTTTGCCACTCTTCTCCATGCGATACTGGTATATGTGAAGAGTAAAGAGCATATGTGAATTCCTCCTATCTTCTTCCTCACATTCAGGTTTGCTCGTACTTCTGGCAGCAATTGCAGCATCAAGGAAAAAGGCAGCTTTCTCTGCTGTCGGGGCCCTCAGCTCACTTTGGTTTTGAAGCTTGAATATAAACAAGAAAATGACTAATTAGCACCGGGTTTTTGTTTTTTTTTAATTATTCTTTGCTGAACTGGCTAAATCTCTAGGGCACTAAAAGAAACAAATATGTAGACCATGGGAGAAAGGCTTATAAATTAAAAGCAGTAATTTTTTTTTACAGTCTTAAAAGTTGTTACAATTGTTGTCAGATAAAAGGAAATAAAAAGCAGAAGAAAGTCAGGCTCAGAAAAATCTATGTTGTGATATCCATTATACCTGGGTTCCACATATTGGATCTTCTCTCAGATAAACCCCAGGAGACTGGCCATCCTGAAGGCTGCCAGTGGCTACTTCAGCTAACAAATCCTTAAGGTTTTCATCTTTGCCACTGATCTCCACAGCAGATACTCTAATAGAGAAACGAGTCCCAGTTTTTTCTTTACGTTCATTGATTAATTTGAAGAGCCAAGAAATTGCACAGGGGATGATACCAAGGCTTTGCGTGGAGTTATCTTTCCCAATCATGGTAAAAGATTTTCCTAGAATGAAAAGACAAACATGAACTTAATTCACCTTTCTTGTACAAGACAGTGTCTTTTCATATCACCACTGTACATTGCATGCAATGCCACGTGCTGCACAGATAATGGGAAAGAACAGATGCAAAAATGCAAAGTATTTAATTACTAATCCATTACTATTTATTCAATTAATTTTGCAATTTTTGTAACTCAGACCCACAGCAAACTAATGCCAAAAACATCTGTGATCTTTTGATTTTCATCACAATGCACCTATATAAACTTGCTCTTGAATAAGCTAATCTGATGTTACATTTTACCTTTTCAAATTAAAACTTACAATCACAGTGTAGAAATAAACCATGATAAGTTTGCAAAGCTAATTAAAAAGAAATTCTAATCTATTCATATACTCCAGGTTTATTGTTCCAGGAGCTGACAGCATGTAATTACCAGACTGACATAGTAATTAACTGTAACAAATTTGGGAGCTCACCAAGCTTGACATGACCAAAGCAAAATATGCAACCATCTGCACCATTCACAACAGACTGGATTACTTCTGCTACTGTTCCAGAGCATACTTCAGCCTGAAAGAAAGATTGGAGACAAATAAGTAAAAGAGCATATACTGCTATGTTTTTTACTATTCTTCTGTAATGAAATGAATGAGTCAATATTTTTGAGGCACAATATTCTTCCCATTTTTATGGCATCAGTCCTATTATTTTAGTAACTATGCTATCTTAAAAAATATTAAAATATGCTACTACAGCCTCAAATAGTTTTCAATTCTATTAAACCAATTCTCTTGGAATATTGATTCTATGACTAATGTAGCAAACTGAATGCTATCCAACCGGGCTTCCTGCTGGTATAATAGCTTAGCCAAGGCTATTCAGCAATAGTTGCAACTCCACTGAAATTAAGCTACTCAAGAGTGCTCACAGGAATTAAAAAGACATTCATACTGGAGAAAATGCATTAAGATCCCTGAATAAGATTTCATAGTATCACATTTTTCTCTTCCAGGGGAAACATTATCATCAATAAAGAGAACTTGCTAAAATATTTGAGTGTACTGAAACCAGTTTATCCACGTCAGTGAAGGTTTCAAATATGCAATAAGATGATCTATTAAGTACAGCAACTGGGGGCAGGGCAGAGGGTTGGTGTAAATACGTAACTACAGTGAAATGGTAAGGCTCTGTTTGCAGGTGCATGGCAGCAAGCTTGCCTCCAGCAACAATGCCTGCACAGAAGTGGCTGCACTGGGCCAGGATCACTCAGAAACACCACAAACAGGCCACCCAACAGGCTCTGCCACAAGGACCTGAAAGAGCCTAGCCAAAACCACGGGTCAACAGCCTGAAGGACTGGTGCCAAAACCAGCAGAGAAGCAGGCTGTGACCTGCCACCTTGCAGCGGGGCTGGCAACACAAGTAAGAAAAAGCCACTTCCAGTTCTGGACTAATGTTGAGATCACGGTTGCATACTTCTGCACAAAGATGCCATTTGAGCTTATGCAGGGTCTTACAAACAGCCTCCTGATGTGGTTACCACTGCTTTAGGTACTGATGTGTGTGGGAGGTTATTCTCCATCTTTAGTGCTTGGCTAGAACTTGGACCTAATAGATATTTTCGTATCTCTAGTTTGGGACCCCAAAAAATTAAACAAAATCCTAGGAGCAGATCTGAGGGTGGATTCTGAACTAGATCTTGTCATGTTTCCTCAACATTAATATACCATTTTCACCTTAGCTGTTCTGTGGTATATTTTTCACCCTAATTTTTTTCAGCATTTCAAACTTGGAGTAGTTCTTCATACACTGCTGAATTTGTTCTTCTTTTTAAAGCTGTTCTAGGATTTTTTTTTCCGAACCAAAGATTTTTCCAAGGAAATTTCAGGTGTCCATGAATACAATTTCATAGAATATACTGCAGCCCACAACCCTCTCAAATACCAGCCATTCTGTATATGCATCAGATTTCAGGTCTGAGGCTACTACTGTACAAATACATCCTTTTGCAGGCCAAAAGAAAGGCATGCACAACTGTCAAGATAAAATAATCAGGCAAAAACACAGTAAAAACAAACTGGAAAAGGCGAGGAAAATATAAAGGCTCCCTAACTGTTTCCGTATAGCAATCCCACAGGGTTAGCCGTATCTCTTCTCTTAACAACAGCATTTAGTTCAATGTTAAGCACATGTTCACTTCCCACTGAAAGCAGTGGGGAAGAACTTTATTTCAGTGACATCAAATGGGTTAAAACCTAACTGGATGGAAAAGTGAATTTCAAATTGGCTGTGTGTCTTTCTCTAACAAGAGAAAATGCAGGAAGATAATTTAGTCAGCAAATCCATCTCCTCAGCTATTATTCCTTAATTTTACATCTCGACTAAACTGAAAGTGTATGAATTTACCCACTTGTCTATTAATTGCCATGTTTTCTCCAGGCACTAAGGCAACTCATTCAAATAACATTCCCTAGAAACAGAAAGAACTCTTCAGGCACTCAAATGCAGTGGCCACAAGAAGACTCAGGAGGTTTATGCAAGTGACTCCAATACCTGCGAAGCATCCTGGGGGAAAACCGCATCAAATGCAAACATCTTTGGGACAGCAACAACGCCTCTTCTGTGACCTGCATCGGAAGGCCCATTTGCCGCTGGATCATAAAATGTGATTTGTTTTTTTCGTGGGTCTACCTTTAGGAAGGACATGGATTCAGATGTTTCATGTTCTCCTTGAGAGGGACAAATCCTTACCATCACTTTCACCTGCAAGAATTCAGAAGAAAGCAACAACTTCAGTTCCCAGCTACAGATAAATGCATGCAAAGCATTCCTCCCAAACCCAATCCCTTTCCCATGACACGTTCATTTGTAATATTTAGGTGTGTCAGAACAACCGTGGGACAAAACCAGAGCCAGATTTTCCAGCCTGGTTTCCACCCTGGGGTCTTCACTGAACTAGCTTCTAAAGGTGCACTTTGTCCCTTCAGTTGACTCTGTTCCAGTTTTATTATTTCGATTTATAAATGTCTGATCTGCAGGTATAATCCACTGTAGGTGTAATGCCATGCCTAATCTAGTCTTCTCCCTTTCAAGTACTCAATGTGACCAAAAGCACAAACCAATCCCCTCTGAAAATCAGTCTGAATAATGCAAAGCTCAGACAGATAGTGTATTTAAACTGAACTAAATCTAGAAACTTTCAATTCCTTGTTCACATTCTTCTAATAAAAAGGTGCTTGTCTTATAGCTTTCTCAGGCAGATACCTTTATGCTGTCATTTCCAGGCTCTTTGGTGGTTAGTTGCAAATTTAATGGGAAAGAAGGGAATTAAAAAAAGAACATTAGAAGTTCAAAAAGCTTGAAAAGAAATCACTCACAAAGTACACTTCTATTGCAGCACTGCAAATGCCAATTTCCTAAATGTGGCATTTTAAGACAGCATTTTTAGAGAGCTCAGACATGTTGGCTGTGATTTTCAAAGCAGCTTATGGGAGCCAAGTGACTGGGTCTCATGAAAGTTCAGCAAAGGCTGCACACCTGTTTCTTTTAAGCTTCCTGGAAATCATACTCTTACTTAAAAAAACTGTGAAATACTGCCTCACACCCACTTATGATCATTTATCCTTATGAAATGCTCCCAGGTCAGAACCAGCGTCTTTTATACACCTTGCACTGAAGCAAATGACTATTACAGGTGCAACCTCAACTCTGCACTGCCCAGCAGATCAAACTTTAGAGAAAAGCAATGCTCAGCCAGAGTGACTTTCCATGGCCAGTATGAAATGTTTCAATAACAAGCAGAACAACAGTATTATCTCCTTATTCAACTACCAAACAACTTTCACTGCACCAGTGTTAACCATTTAGTTTCCCTGGCTGAAGAGCCTCCATGGCTGTAATATACCACAGCCAGCACAGCTGGAACCATTTACACTCATACTCTCCAGAGTGCCCATCAGGAGCTTCATCTTCTGCAATGCAACTACTGACTCACAAAACACCCACTCCTTTTACAGCACTTGCACCTGATTTGGAAGGGGAGGGACAGATAGCAACCCCTCTGCTGCAAATCTCCAAACACAAAGCATGCAGTTGCTTGCTGATGAGTCGGCACTCAGCAGTGGTGAGGCTGCACCTGAAATACTGTGTTCAGTTCTGCGCCCCTCATGACAAGAAAGACCTTGAGGTGCTGGAGCATGTCCAGAGAAGGGCAACGAAGGTGGTGAAGGGCCTGGGGCACAAGTCTGATGGGGAGCGGCTGAGGGAGCTGGGGTTGTTTAGTCTGGAGAAGAGGAGGCTGAGGGGAGACCTGATCGCATTCTACAACGACCTGAAAGGAGGTTGTAGCCAGGTGGGGGTTCATGTCTTCTCCCAAATAACAAGGGATAGGACAAGAAGAAATGGCCTCAAGTTGTGCCAGAGGAGGTTTAGATTGGGTATTAGGAACACTTTCTTCACTGAAAGGGTTGCCAAGGATTGGAACGGGCTGCCCAGGGAAGTGGTGGAGTCACCATCCCTAGAGGTGTTTAAAAGATGCAGATGTGGTGCTTAGGGATATGGTTTAGTGGTGGACTTGCGTGGTGGTGCATTTCCCCCCCTTCCTTTTCTTGGGCCTCACTACGTTTTCAGAAATCCATGCCTTAGCCTTTGTGTCATGAGTTGGGCAGTTAAGTGCCCCTTGACCGTACCAGAAGCTCTCTCACAGCTACAGATGGAAAAATACTGATTGTACCAGCAACATCTGTCACCTGGCCAAGGACGGGAACCCGACGAAACAGGCCTCGGTACATCTCCTATCTGAATAGAAACTTGACAGAACAGGCCTTGGAGGTCTGATAAAAGTAGGCATTGGTACATCCCTTATCTGAATTGTAGCTTGAGTAGAACACAGTATCAGTGCTACTGGAATTATGAGAATTCCAGCAATTACCAACTCAAATTGTGGTCAGAATGGAAATTTACTAATGACTAAAGTCAATCATCTTGCAAACCTATAAACAGTGGTCCTAAAGTGAGACCCTTTGAGCTCTCCTGGACAGCAGCAGGCTGCAACCAGTGTCTCCCTCCGAGTGGGTCTTGGCCCATCAATCCAGCCTGTCCAGATCCCTCTGTAGAGCCTTCCTACCCTCCAGCAGATCAACACTCCCACCCACCTTGGTGTCATCTGCAAACTTACTGAGGGTGTACTCAATCCCCTCGTCCAAATCATCAATGTAGATATTAAACAGAACCGGCCCCAAAACTGAGCCCTGGGGAACACCACTGGTGACCAGCCACCAATTGGATTTAACTCCATTCACCACCACTCTCTGGGCTCAGTCAGTCAACCAGTTTTTCACCCAGTGAAGGGTATGCCTGTCCAAGCCATGAGCTGCCAGCTTCTCCAGGAAAGGTCTTTTCCAACCTAAATGACTGATTCTATGAGTCAGGCCCACCTCCAGCCCTCCACTGGATATTGCATGGGTAAGCTGGGTTGGAAAGCACATGTCTGATAAAGAACCATCTTCCTTTTCAGGAATTTTTTGCTGCTAAATTTAACCTTAAATCTGCCAGAACAATTTGACTCCTACTTACTATGTTCCGAGAACATTATGTCATTAAAATGGTGTGCACTTACTACACTGACACATTCCTTGTGTATTTACAAAAAAAATGTGCTCCGCAGTCAGCACTTCCCTGTCACTCCTGTATCCAGAGAAATAATCGCAAAGGAAGAACCAAAGCTAAAAAACTACTTCAAAGCACAACATAGGAAATGCAGGCAAGGAACAGAGACCAGAGCAGGCTGAGCCACCCTCTAGAACTCCCCTTCATACCAGACAAGATGAAAAGGTGATGGCATACACACCTGCACCCAGTGGGTGCAGCAAAATGTAGTGCCCAAGCCAGGATGATCCACAGCAGATGGGTGGGTGTAGAAGTAAGCACCATGGGGAACCGTCCCTCCCTTTATCAACTGGGGAGGGTGGGTAATTTGAAAATTTCATTTAGGTCCTCAACTGTTTCATTTTTCCAGCTCCTCCTTTCTACAGGGGCTAAGCTCCACAGAGGTATCCCTGCACAATTACACAAGCATCCTCACAGAAAATATTTTCCACAAAGGAGTTATAAAAGCTTTTCCTCAACATCTTTTCCAAAGAGGTTAAGAAACAACCAACCCCTCCAGTAAACACTGCAGGAGGCTCCACCAAAGGTAGCAGCAAATTCTTCCACCTATTGACTCAAGCAGTCCCCTGATTTCCACACTTTCTTTTCTTTCCCCTTTCATTGTGATATGAATATGAAAATACAGTTCCAGAAAATAAGCAAACCTAAGAATAAATGAAACAGCTGCTTCAGAAGCAAAGTGCATCAGAGGTGACACACTCAAGGCCGCTTCCCCATAAAAGCTCCATGAAGCCAGCTTTATGTATTAGCCTGCTAGCTCAACCTTGACATGCTACCAAGGTGCTTCTGAAAAATAACCTCGCTCGGGGGGGGGGGATGGAATATATATATATAAAAAGTAGAAATGCCCACTTCAGGGTCACTTGATTAAAATGAATTTTCAAATATATGCTGTTTTCAAAGCACTTCTCTAAACAGTCCTTTCTGTTCTCTCTTCGACCTATTATTAGATTATAGCAACCAGAGCTTGGATAAGAGGAAAATTGGTTTGCTCCTGACCTAAACAGCAAGTTACCTCCATCAGAGCATTGCTCTCCCCAACACAAAGATGGCTTCATCCCCAGAAAAATCCTGTGTGTCAAATCAGCTTTCTGAGACCACCTCTCTGAAGCAGAGTGGTACTAAAAGAGCTTCCCATAATGGATCAGATCCCAAAGTTAACAGGCCTCAAGGGTTATCTTCATTTTTACACTGGAAGTGAGCTTTCAAGACAAATGAGAGGGAAGAGAAAAGCAGCTTGAAGGAGTTCCTCTTTTAGTGTTTTGCATAAAAGCTGATTTGGAGAGTAGAAAAACACTGAATTCAAATTTAGTTTGTCTGCCCACTAAATCTATATAAGTGATAACTACTGTATAGGTCAGATTATGTAACTGCAAGGTTATAATGTGTCACGCTCATTCACAATGCTGAGCCAGACTCTGACCTCACTCGGAAATGAAGCAAAAATGCTCAGGAAAGTACCAACAAGCACAAAGACTACTCAAGCATATCCCTTCGCAACAGCAAAAACTAAGCGCAGGCAGATCCCGGGTGCATGCAGATGCTTCTAAGTAAGTAAAAGAAAGGTTTGATGTTATACTATTTATTCTTCTTGCACTTCTTGCCCTCCTGTGTCTCAGGACCAATTGTAAGTGACAGGTTTATATTCTCAGCTCTGAAGTTCATCCCAGTACTCTTCCGGGATGAGTGCTGTAGAAAAAGCAGCGTACTACAGAGTCAGCATGGTTCCCGCCTTAAGGATCAACTTAACTGCATCTTCTCCTCAGTCTCTTTATCTAGTTCTCATACAAAAAGCATGCTCACCTGTAGAGATAGCAACGTGCAGTGCAGGAAATCATCCAGATACAAGAGTTTGCAATGAGGGGAGGATTCAAGAAAACATGGGAAGCTGTAAATCTTAAAGTAACTTTGGCCCTTTACTAGGGAGGAAAGCAGCAATACCTGCACTGCACTCTAATGCTTTGATTTGCTTATGAAAAAGAATTACGAGAATTAAGTGCAGTAACATTAATTTCAGGTCCACTCAGGATCATACCCTCTGCGGGCAGTTATTCAATAATATGGCCAGCTTTCTGGTGGTCAATCCCAACTGCAGTGGTACCAGCTACTGGTTACACTTGTCCAAAGCAGAGAAACACAAGATAAGGAATTTAGAGGAGAATGAATGAAGAAATGGAAGAATAAGGCAGGTCTGAAAGAATAATAGGTCGGGGGGGTAGGCAGGGGGAGAGAGAGATAAAAGGAACAGGGTGGGGGGGAGGGACGGGACAAGACAGAAAGAACACAGAAAAGGAAAGACAATGCAAACATGGTGATTCCACAAAAGTCACCTCAGGCTCAGGGCATCTCTGCCCTGACCACTTTTAGGCTCCTCAAGGAGAACTAAGATGGCATTTCCATCCTGTGATAGGGGTTACTCTTCCTGCTATAACTGGTGATTTTTAGTAACTCTTTTCTTCCCCCCTTTTGCGCATTTCTTCAATGTCACAGAAGGATGCAGAGTAAGAAAAAGAATTACAAGTGGAAGTTTATCATTATCAAGGATACAAGGATTCGTACATAGACATTCATACAGACATTGAATATTGGATAGAGGCTCTGTTTTAATGAGGATGTTATAGAATCATAGAATCATTATGGTTGGAAGAGACCTCAAAAATCAGAGGATGTGTTTGTACTGGAGTTCAGTTTCTGCAAATAAAAATAAAGAAACACAAACACCACAATACTTGCATATTATTAACATTTTTCTCAGTGCCTGAAGACAGCCTAAATCATGCAAACCACTGAAGTATCTCATTAATTAACCGACTGTAATCTGGTGGGTTTTGTACACTGGGGGTTAACACTCCACTGCTGAACTTCCGAAATTCATGTTCCTGCAGGAACCAGGAGGTCAGCAGAACTGCTGAAGGAAACCCTATTAAAATTAGAAATGTTTGGGAAAAGAACATAGCAAATACATCCTGAATATGCCATTAAAAGATAAAGAATTTAAAAAATAAAGGAGCTCATAATTTGGAAAAGCCCTAGAAATGGGTGGCATAAGGTCAGAGACCCACCCACCCAGCACAACAATGGGTGTAATTTTAACCTTCACCAGCAAGGCTGGGAGAGACATCCATAGCAATCAAGGATTTTTTTTTTTTTCTTTTTTAAGTTTATCTGTCTGTCAGCCTACAGTGGAAGTCAGGGAAAAGACAGGCTACTAAAGCAAACATCTGCAAGCTAGAATTCATTTGCTCCAGCTATGTAAGGGCAAACCCAGTGGATGGATGCAGAAGCATAAAAACAAAAGTCATACCACAGTTATATGCACACATGAAGAATTTTAAGGGAGACAAACTGGCAAAGGGCAGATTCCTGAAAAAAAATGAGAGGAGGGGAAAAAAGTCCCCTGTGTGGAGGACAATGGCTGTGTTCAGGACTCTGAGGCTAAACCCCATATAGTTTTATAAACATCTGATGAGACCACTAGAGAATGAGATCCATGTAGTACACTCAAGTATCAATAATTTGTTGGAGACCTGAGCCAAAACTCTAGAACTTGACATCTTTGACCCTTATGAAAGTCAAATCTAGATGCATATTTAACAATTCTGACCCAAGCACTGAAATATCTCAGAAACTGAAGGATGTACATCCTGGCTGGTACTAGCCCTTCCTCCACTTGCAGCCTTCCTCTTCCATTGCTACTGCCTACCCTGGTTCACACCTAAGGGTAACAAGGAGAGACCTCCTGCCCCACTGCCATGTGGCAGTCACTGTTCCCATGCTGTGACCTTCTCCAGTAGTGCCAGCCCCACGTGCTCCCTTTGTGCAGGCTCGTGATTTCCAGACCTCCTCACACACACTGAACCAGCTGGAGTTGAGGAGAACAGGGCAGGGGAGTCACAGCAACCAAAATAATGGACTGGCTTCAGGACTGATCAAGATAGTACAGAACATCAAGCATATGTCAGTGTCAGAAAGCAGGTTTGGAAAAAGTAAGAGACAGATCAAAGAGCCGTGAAACCCAGATTTCAAAGCAACTCTCTGACAGCAAGACAAAAATGTGAGACTGATGGCCAGAGGCAAGCTAGCAGTTTTGTCTAATACAGCCCATATATTTTGGATATGCTGAATTGAATGGAGCTATGGCAAAGTCATGCATCAATGAACACAAAACTCCAAAACCAATGAGGCATGCCTTATCCCAGAAGAAATCGCATCCAAGGCTGAATTTGTAGAGAAAAGAGCCAGTGATAACAGAGAGGATAACAGAAAGAGTGACACAATCCTACACAATTTTAGACAGAAACAGCCAGGAGACTGAGACAGTCAGGTTCACATGGATTATTACCCTGTAATCAAAATAGATGGAAGGGCTATCAACTCTGTGACCATAAAAAGGGGAATGACAATCTCACACAAGATGATTTGAATTCTGTTCCCAAGACTATCATGGGCCTCTACTACACATTTTAGACAACAAATACAAAAAATACTATATATCTATCTCTCAGAAAGCTGGTCATTCATCTTTCAGTGAAGGGTGCCAAATACTCTACGCAGTTTAATTTGGGGTAGACATGTAGACAGAGAAGATTCCACTAATTCACCAAGTAATGACTAGACTCCATGGCATTTTGAATGCTGAGGAAATTAAGACCCTGACCTAGCCAAGTATGTCAGCACAGGCATAACTGTAACATATGGTACATCCTTTGAAATCAATGGATGTGCAGTGTTCATGTGTTTATAGTGATGTTTTGTTACCATTTCATGCTTGTATAGTTATCAAGTCTCAAGTTAGACAGAATAGAGAAGGAAAAAATAGAAGGAATTAATTTAAAAGCATGTAAAATTTTAAAATACATGTGCTCAAGCCTTTTTTACTAAAATAAACTCTGACTTTATCTGTCTGTATTTTGGGAAAGTGCTGGCACTATACTGGAATCCATTCTAAAATTGATGGTCATATTCTGTATTACAGCAGTATCATAATCCCTAAATGAACAAGCAATTCGGTCTTTAGTAATAAATGTCATTATATCAAATTTGAACGGACGCTAAATATTCCCTGGAAACACACATCCTTGACAGGCACCATGCAGCCAGGAAGTTAATTTTGTCCTATGTTCACAAAATGGCGTATAACAGCAGGTTAATTAAATAACTATGTTTAGACATCCACCATTCTGAATTAAGATTTCTCAGTAAAAAAATACAAAGAATTCACATTCAGTTGAATAAAGACCATTTTCCAATGAAATCACTTATTTTTCAACTAAAGTGTAAATCAAATTACAAAAGTCCTAGTTCACAGCCAATATTTTTCATGGATTTAATTGTAACTGACAGATATATAACCCCTGGTAAATTGGTTTACTGTGGGTAGTTCTTACAAGCCTTTCATATACTGCTACTACCAATGGATGGCAAATTTATATGCAAAATTGCCATGCTAGCATAGACCATCTAGCTCCCCTAGGAGAAGCTAAAAAAAAAAACAAACCACACCAAAAAAAAATCACTTCTATATTGTACTCTATTAAAGAAGAATTGATTCTCTACTCCCAGAAGACATGAAGAAAACTATTTCATTTTTCAAGGTGAAAACAAAGTAGAAGAATTTATGTATTTTTATCTAATTTTTCCACATTTTTGTTTAAGCAGTTCAAGGCATTTTGGCAGGGATGTATGTACCTTGGATGATACAGGACTACATACATCGATAGAAGAGTACTTAGTATGATACATGATTTATATCAGAAATAACACTCTAGTCATTAGGAAACAAGCAGCAATAAAGATGACAAAATTAAGTACCTATTTGTTATCCATCATCAAACCATCGTAAGAACCAGTGAATGGGGGACACAGCACACTTAAGAAAACCCTGTATTATCAGTAAATCATATCAGCAGTACCTTAACTATGGCTTGGTAAAGCATAAATGAAAGTAAATGTCTAAAACACATAAATGGAGATCAGGATGTATATACCCATCCAAGAAATAAGTCTGACAATTCAGGTTCTCTTTAAATGCTCCACTTCAATTGTCTCACATAGGAGGATTCTGTCATTCTAACATAAAAAATTGACAGGATCCTTGGAAGAGACAAGCACTTAAGGTTGCTGTTGTAAGTGATGCAGTATTAGAAAGAATGAGCTGAATAGAACCCCAGAAAAAACATTTTGCATGAAAAAGGCTTCCTACCATGCTAAAGAAAAATAGCAAATTAGAATGCTACACAGCAGCCACTGTAAAAAGAATGTCTTTTTTAAGATAATTTATCATATTGTGGTATTAAGTAGCACATTAATGTCAGAAATTGAGCATAATCTAACTTCTTTCCAGTGACAATATTAAATGGCTTTCAGACGTCTTTCCTACTATTCTGACATTAAATTTAATAACACCCAGAGAGACCACAAAAATGATTCAGTTACAAGAATCATACTGTACTGGATCATTGCCTTTTGAGTAGGACTCAGCTAAATGATTTGGATGCTGATGTTTTTGGCACATTCAAGAGAAAGGTATGAATTTTGCTATGTAACATTTATCAGTAGTGAGCAAAATTCCTTTCAGTATCCAGTTTGCACTGGTAGTGCAATTTTCCTTTGTACATAAGAGTTTGGTTATTGTTGGTTATACAAACATCGGTTCCAGACAGACTTACAGTTCTAAAGTTTGTTGTTGTCTTTTTTTGAAACTTTTCCCTGCTTCGTATTCCTGAATATTGACAAACCCTGCAAGCACCTGTGAAAGCGTATAACATTTTGCACTCTTAGTAAAGAAAATTAAGCAAAAGGCTTAATTAAAGATTTGTATCACAGGACAAGTCCACGCACTCCTACTGAAATTATTATAAGGCGAAAAATTGATATTCGTAAAATGTAAAAGAAATTAATAAGGCATTTATTTCCCACCTTCCAAAAGAGTACTTGAAACAATGAGAAATTACGAACAGAAATTGCAAAAGATACATGCAGGCTTTCTGCTGTACTAAGTCTCTAACAACAAATGTATTCAACCATAAAAGCCATATAGCAATTTCACCACAGCAGAACTGCATGACATGCATGGAGATGATGATGTGAGATTAAGAAGAAATTTAGATCTTGGGCTCAAATAATCAGTTAACTGAGTTCAAGTGCAAGGACTGGCCATCACAATCTTGTCACATTCCTGCCTCCTCCAGCAGTTCTCACAATGCACAGTTACTGCTTTTGCTATAGTTATGCAGCTTACGAAAAGCAAGAATTCGAGTCTGTTCCCTTCCCTGAATGTCCATCGAGCTCACAAGTTCAAGATAAAGTCCCACAGCCAGTGAAATCATGTCCCCAATTCTAGACACCACAGAAACACCCAAGATAGTCCTGATGCTGACTATACTTAATTCCATCAGTTCCTTAGATTCAACTGCCCCTTCACCTAGTTCAGAATAACTCTTATTCAAGTGCTTAACTTTGAAACCAATGAAAAAGACTTACTGCATGGGGAAGCTCTCCACTGAATCCGTGCTTTGGCCAAAGGGACTTTCTTTGGCAGGATAAGCCAACAGTCATGGTAGGGCAGCTTTGAAAGTGCATACCAAATAAGGAAGGTAAAATTCCAGGTACAGATGTTAATTTGTTTGGTGATGTCTTTTTTCCAAAGGTTTAGGCTTACTGGGGTCCAGGTCTGTACCAGCAGCAAAATACATGCTGCTGCTGCTTCTGCATGCTGGGGTCTAAGGATCCAGCCCTTCTCTCGCTCAGCCAGAGAATAACTCCCCTCTGAGAAGGTAATTTAGAGATAAATACATGCAGGAGGAGGGGAAATCTTTACATTTCTTCAGTTGTTACCTCTATTAAACTTCTTTAAAGACACTACCTTGAGGAAGAAGGCCAGTAAAGAAAAAAAACATCAATGAGTGACTGTTACTTAAACATATATTTATATCACATACTGTTAGAGATGCCCTAAAACTAAAGATGCTTAATCTTCTTGCCTCCTGAACAGTCAATAAAGCATTTCTTTAGAAGCTCAGACTCATGATGACAAACCTAATGCTGTAGCTTTCACAAAGGCTAGTAAAATGAGTAACAGACATGCCTGATTTCCTTACAGATTATCGTTTGTGCATGCATAGTTCGAGCTCATTTTCTTATGTACATTACCTTGCATTAATCAATAAGAAAGTTCATCTGCCTCTTTATCCACCTAGTAACTGTCATGGCATCTTTTTCCAAGTCTTCGGTCAGTTTTAGCTTTGGCTGCTCTGAATACACAGCTTCACCACCTTATCCAAACCATTTAAGAAGACACCGAACAGCAAGGACCTACACATGACACCACTGCTAACTTCGCTCCAGTGTGAAATCTGCCCTCTTGTTTCCTACCAGTTATTAAACCACTAGAGAATACATGACAGCTTAGGGGGTTTTTTAAGAAACCTAGGTCAGGGCACTTGTCAAAAGCTTTTTCAAAATCCAAATATAGTCTATCAACCAGACCAATCCTATTCAAATGCTCACTGACTCTTCCACAGAATGCTAACGTATCTGTTCCACCTCTAAAAGCTTCATCAACTGATCCCTACTATATCACATTAATCCCTGCCCACTAATTTCTATCTTTATTATTGTTTCACCCACTTTGCTTGGTTGCTGGTCTGAAAGTCAGCCTTACGACACTATACTTCTAGATTCCCTTCAGAGCCCTTTTTTCCCTTTTGACCCCAAAGTAAAATCACATTTTCCACACTCTGTTCCTGTGTCTCTGTCTTAAGCCCAGCCAGCAACTAAGTACTACCCAGCTGCTCACTCATTCCTCCCCGTGCCTCCAGTGACATGGGGAGGAGAATCAGAAAAAGGACCCGTGAGTTAAGAACAGTTTAATAATTGAAA
>NW_009628350.1:21631-40223 GCF_000690535.1 Cariama cristata | reverse complement strand
AAAACAACCGCCCCACCCTTAGTTACTTCATAACTCCTAATGTAACTTGAAGAATTCCTTGTTAAAGACTCTGGCCTTATTTGATGCATAGTCAGGCTTTAAATTATCTTTTGAAAATGTAAACTCTTATAAACTTCTTGCCATACTTGTCAGTTCCTGCATATATTTATTTTTTTTTTCTTTTGAGGCTCAGACTAGTTGGAGGTATAGCATACGTGTATGTTGGGAAGAGGAAATGCATTGCTGTCACAGATTATGCCACTCCCAGGGACTAGAAGTGATAATCCAGGGTACCATATATTGCCAGCTGCTGCAAGGTTCCTAGGCACTTGAGTGGGGCCCAAACTTGAGTTGGAGGCTAACGGGTGTCCTGTAGCGTAAGTGCCCAGGGCAGTCTGGTAATTCATCCCTTAACATGTCTGCACTAAGTGCCTGTTTCACTCTTGCATGCAGGGTAAGCTCTTGGTCTTGCTCCCAACTCCTGTATTCAGAAGGTAAAGCATACTTTGGTGTCATTCTGTCCCCATTGACTTGTATGAAACTCCTTAAATCCTAAATATAACCTCAAGTGTATAGAAACTTTTGAAAGAGGTTAAGCCTCTCTCATAAATAGCCAGTACACCCCTCAATTACATAAAAGTTTGATCATAGTTTCACATTACTTCTTAAACTAATGCTGCTGCTGCTGCAAAAAAAAAATCCTGTCAACGATCTGATCCTTCCTCACCCCTCCCAAAGAAATCTGGTCTGGTTGCACAGAGATCTGAATGGTGGAACTGGTAATTTATCTCTGTTATCTATGTAACTTTATAGTTTGTGTATGTATCTTTCTTCCTGGACTATTTAGCCCATCTCAATTTCTGCAGTCTTTTTAACTGTCCTCCTCGTGCTTAAGGGGTTACAAAGGCTTGTGGTGGCAGAAGGAAGGTGTGATGGGGCAGAGGGGTCAGCATCCTCTCATGGCAGTGATGGTTTCATTGAAAGCAGTCCTGCTGCTACCTGCATGAGGAGATGGGTTGTGCACATGCATTGCTGCAGTCTGCCTGCAGAGCAGGAGCAGTCCTTGGTGGTGCTTGGCTCTATCTGCAAAAGCGTGCTCCTCTGAACTTGGGGAAAGGAGAGCCTCAAGTCTCCTTGCTTCTCCTCCCCAACCTTGCAGCCCTGCAGGGGACCAGCTGTGGCCCAAGCATGAGGGACAGGTCTCCTGCCCTGGGCCATGTCCCTTAAGGTGCAGAGCCAGACACGGTGTACCACATGGATGGCAGCTTATTGCTGTGGGCTTGGTGTAGAGTTGTCTTTCCAGCTGTGAGACTGAATTGTCTAAATTATTATCTTGAGCCATACAGATCTCCTTCCACAGGGCTTGTTGGCCTCTATAGTCTGCTCAGCTGTGGAGATGTTACCCCTAAGACAGACTTAGCAGTGTTCTTGAGTCTCAGATTGGTCACAGGTCTGTGCTGAGTTGGATGCAGACAAGTGGAGCCTGCTTGGGCTGCTGGCAGCTGGGTGCTACACCTGCAGGTGCCTGGGGAACCCGGATTGCCCCTGCTCTGTCGGTGCCTGTATCTGTCTGGTGTGCCTGCAGGTTCATGGGGACAGCTCGGCAGCAACTTCCTCCTGTCATCTTTTCACTTAAGTTGTCCCCTTTGTGCTCTTCTCTCGCTGCCCTCCTTCCCAACCTGCCAATTTGCTCAATAGATAAAGCATGCCTTTCACAGCTTTGGTTTTGCTTCTGTGTGAGCAGACGTTAGGTTTTGGGTTGGTTTTTGGTTTGTTTGTGGTTTTGTTGGTTTGGTTTTTTTTTTTCTCCTAAATAAGCAAGTTAGTAT
This sequence comes from Cariama cristata, assembly GCF_000690535.1. Taxonomy (NCBI): domain Eukaryota; kingdom Metazoa; phylum Chordata; class Aves; order Cariamiformes; family Cariamidae; genus Cariama; species Cariama cristata. The sequence goes on along the minus strand of NW_009628350.1, from coordinate 38,394 downwards.
TCTCACTAGTTCCCTTGAGGATATCCTACCACTTTGCAAAACTGTGGCTTAGAGGCAAACTGCTTGGTGTGCTGGCAATGCACTTGGAAAACCCATTTCTGAGCTCTCACACGTGGATCCAATAGCTACTGCTCTCCAGATCCGATTCAACTGCAACTGGCTCCTGAGGGCCCTGGGTTGGTCTTGTGGTGTGGATGTCTGTCCAGGCGTTGGTTCGGTTCTCTGTGGGTCTCTGAGACATGGTGGATATGTGGCCAGTCACAGGCAGCTCCTTTGCTCTCATCTTGTTTCTCTGTGTTGCAGCAGACCCTGGGGCAATGAGGTGCTGGTAGCAAGGGCTTGCTCTCTGCTTGATGAGAAGGTAGCGCCTTCGCCTGTTTGAATGTGTTGTATATGATCAAAAGGAAGTGGACGTCTCTAGTTTGAGAGCTGTTGGGGAATCTGCATGTGGTTATTGGTGTCTGAGGAACTGGTTGAAATCCAGCCCAAGCTGTTAGTGCCTGAAAGCTGCTGTTGTCCACTGGCTAATCTGTGAGCTATACCGTTTGGATTTAGTGGTTCTGCTACGTATCTGCATGGTGAGTGAGTGCTTGAAAACAGCCGCCCCACCGCCACTGTTCCTCTTGGAGAGGCAGTCTTGGCGTAGGAGGATGTGAGTGGTTTGCTTTGGAGCCTGCTCTCCTGGCAGCTGGCTTCTTCCTCAGCCTTCTCAGGGAGAGGTTTGTCGGGCCGCACGCTCAGGTTTTCACAAGCTGCTCTTTCACATGCAGCCCCTGAAGCTGCTCTTGTTGTACGCTCATGTACCCAGGCCAAAGGATGGGCTGAGGTAATTGGTGCAACGTACCGTTGCCGCATGCTAACAAACTCCCCCTTGCTATTCTGTGAGGGGGCTGGAAGACAGCCTTTCTGGTTACCTAGGCTGACCCATTGCAATAAGGCATCCTAGAATTGCAAACAGGGAGCCTCGGAAGAAACTTGGGCTCAGCGAGGTCTCAAGTGTTTCCTTTCTTGTGAAAGAGTCCCCTGCCTCCCATAGGAAGCTCTTCTGGTGCTCTGGGACTTCTGTTGTTTCTAAAATTCAAGTTAAGCTTTTGCAGCTTATTTATTTCATTTTCTATCCGTTGAATATGATGTTGGGGGTAACAAGTGTCCCTATGATCTTTGCCTCCCTTGGCACTGTATACTGTAAAATGAGATGTTCACTGTGTTACTGAGGAAGAGAAGTGTGGTGCTGTCACAGTACCTGACTTCAACACAGTGACTGTCTTTTCCTCGTAAATCATATCATTGGCCCTTCTGGACCACTCTTTGAGTGAGAGGATTGTGCTGTCATCCTCCTTCTCTTTCTCACTATATATTTCCACTAATGTATTGGGGTTTTGTCCTAGTCAATTATATTAGCTGCCACCTTCAGCTGTTGGAAGTGGAAGCGAGGGCAGTGCAGCTGTTGGGAAAGCATTCGTGGGAATTTGAAGTTCTACCAATAAAGGTGACTGGAAAAAACATTCAGCCCATGTGCTGGTACCCTAAAGACTAGTTAACTTCCTGAAGTATCAGGCTGGAAAGTTTCTCAGAAGGAGAACTGCAATGGGAGCATACCTGTGGGTTTACTGGGGTTTTATAGCTGCTTGCTAAAACTTAGCACTCTATACTTCTGTAGCAGCATCTTCTTAGTACTGGCCTGGGAATACTTTTATAGAGTTCTTCAGGCAAGCTTTAAAAAGTAGCTTGTTTGGGTTGTATGACATAAAGGAGTGGATTTTTTAAATTCCCCCCCCCAAGTTTGCTCATACCCTCCTGTAAAATCCTCTATTTTAAAAGCTACCACTTCCATACTCACAGCTTCTCTTCAAAATAAAGAAATTCAAACATAACACCAACATTAGTAGTAGACTTGCAGGGGTCCTTTTCTTTTTTGTCCTTACTGGAGGGTTTTCAATAGGCTGCTGTTGGGGAAAACAAAAAAAAAAATGAATCTTCCTCTCCCCCTCTCATTCAGAAAACCTGTGTGTTGAAATCCCTTCGGCATCAGCAGTGAACTACTGTATTGCTCAGCTGGTGTATTGATTCTGGTTTTTGTCTTGCTAAACATGAGACTTGGTGTGGAGTTTGTGTGCTGGAGAGCACCATGTCTTGGACCAACCATGCAGGGCAGAAAAGGGAAGATCTGTGGCTAGAAACTGGGGTGGTGCTCTCCTTAAACTTACAGCATTCAGGTGACAGTTGTTCAGGTGTCCAGTGTTGGGGACGGATGGGGACACATTTAAATTCCTGTTGTTTTATTTTTATTGTTTTAAAAAAGGCTGAGACGGCTGATAACAGATGAGATCTGGTTGCTGCAAAACTGTGTGACAAACCCAGTGTGTGTGTTTTGGCTCCATATAAAATGCACCATTAATGGATGGATGTTCATTTCCTTGGGGGCAGCAGCCATGCTAACAACTTGTTACTGTGGTGAGGTTTCCTTCTCTTTCCCGATAAAGGCTTGACCTTGCAAATTCTCTTCCCTGCCCGACCAAATGCCAGAAGTTGGGTATCTAAAACAAACTTGCTGCGTCCCCGTCTCCTGGTGCCTGTGCCAGGGAGTACAAGGATTGTGCTTGCCTGCTTTAGCTGAGTAGAGACTTCAGTTGTGGTCGTCTGACAAGAAAATGTGGTTTTCCTGTTCCTAGGGCTGTGGTCTTGATCTCTTGACTCTACCAAACTGAAATGCTGTTGTAGTTATGACGATCAAAAGGCATTTTTCTGCTCTGCTTGTTTGGCTGCAGCTGCTGAAGGATTTCCTTGTCCTGGCATCTCTGTTGAGATCTGACTCTGGCTCTGTTTACTGGAGAGGACAAAACTGTAGCAAAGGCATTGGTGCTACTGTCAGCGCTGCAAAGTGCTTCTGCACAACCTCAGTCGTCTCTGGAGCCTTGCTCCAAGGTGCTGCTGGGGAAGAACAGCAAGTACTAAATCTCTTGTGCTCTGCCAGCTCACAGGAGATGGCCCCTGGGATGGCAGTGCTGCCTGGGGAGCATCTGTCTGGGCAGATGCGCTGGCCTCACCCATAGTTATGGTAGGCATAGCTAGAGTAGCAAGTCTATGTAGAGGATGGTGGAAATACCCTCTGTAACTGTTTTCAGCAGGGATGTTGGTGTGGGAAGCATTTTAATTTCAATTGTTTATTTCCAGTTTTATTTCCAAGGCTTCAGTCCTGGTGACTTTGCTTTGGAAGAGCAGTCAAGCATGGTGAAGGACCAGGAGTTTAAGCCCCAGCTCTGTGCCTAGCAAGAGAGTTATGTGAAGGAAGGGGGTTTTCTGGGAAGGAGGTGTGATTACAGAGTGCTTCTGGGAAGGCACAGAAGTTTTCCAAGCCTGTTGAGTGTGAGCTGACAGCACTACTAGAGAATAAGAAGTGCTGTGGATGAGCAGTGCAGCGCTCCAGGAGACTTCAGCAGTAGATAAAGCATCTAAGATAAGACATCTCTTGCAGTAGATAAGTTTGATGCAGTTGTGGACTGGAGAGAGGTGGTTAGGCAAAGCCAGCTCTGCGTGGAAGGTTGCTCTGTGCAATCCTTGCTCAGCTTCTCTTTGAGGTGCCAAAGCTTCCCAGCTGGCTGTGACATGTATTTTGTGTGCCCAGAGACCTTGGCTTGTTTTGATGCTGTGTCTGTTTTGGAGAACATTTTTAAAAAACAAAAACCACCACCAACAAAAAAACCACAAACAAAAAAACCAAACCAAACAAACAAAAAAACCCCAAAACGTTGTGTAGAGAAGAGGAGTCTGCGTTGGGAACCGTTTTAACCCTAGGATTCCTCTGCCCTCAGCCGTCAGTTGGCACACCAGTGATCAGGTCTCTCTGACTATCCCTGTGGATTTTAGGTGTGTGCCTCACCCTAAACTCTGATGCTGCAGGATTTGTATCAATAGCAAGGTAAGGAAGTGGGTGCGCTGGTAGCAAACAGCTCAGCTCTTTTTGGATTTGTATTTATATTTGTATCTGTTGCAAAAACATGAGGCACTCCTCTGCCTTCGATGATTAGCAGTGTCTGGCTGATGGTTGGTATAGTACCATGACAGGCTACATTTCTAGCTTAGCAGGAAAGCACAAACTGGTAAAACCATGTGAATGAGGCTGCTGCAGCCTCCTGGGTTTGACCGTAGTGTGTCCAGTGGCCACTTTGGGCATAGAGGTGTGGCTTCAATCTTTTATTTTCTTTATTTTTTTTCTTTTCCTTATTTTCTTTTTCACTAACCCTTTCTCACTACTTCAGGAGACTCAAAACCCTTTTTATAGAAACCAGCGTGGCCCAAAGCCAGTATTTTGATTATATAAACAGGCTTCTTTCCTTGTGCTGTGCTTCAGTATAGCACTGACTTGTTTTCCTGGAAATCCTCTGAAAAAGTCAACTTCACTACTAGTGTAGCTATGTCACAGAAGGCAAATACAAAGCCAAAATGGCTTCTGAGCCGCAGAGTATGGCAAGGCCTCAAATATCAAAGTCCTGTGTAGCAGCAAGTATTCAGGCAAAACTGTTCCTGACTTAAATTTTGAGAGAGAAAAATTGGCAATAGTTGCTGCCTTTGTGTCACGTAGTCCCCTCCTCCACTTCCTTGGATGCCCTCTAAAAGTTAATTCATTACTGTTTGTAAAGGACCCTGCATTTCTCTGCTGCCAAATGCCACTGAGGTACCCTGTGCTTCTGTTGGGTCTGCTTGTTTGCTTTCCCCCTTGGCAGCATGCTGTGACATGGCCTTCTTCAGGGTAGTAATAATAATAATTGAAAAAAACAACCCTCCAACTACACAAAATGCAAAGCGACAAAATGTAGAGCCTTACTGATAATTGCCTACAAGGAAAACCGAGTTTCCCGTAGCCCCTGGCCTGTGCAAGAGGGCTTTTTTTCTCATGACATAGGTTTTGAGTCTGAACTGTTGCGTGAAAATGCTTTTTGTGTCCTGATACGCTTTTCTGTATTCTGGTAGTTTGCTACAATGCCTGAAATAAATTAGGCTGCCAGATCCTCTTGGTAGGACATGAGGAGGATCCTCACTCTGACCTTCTCCAAACAGGCAGTTAAGTATTTAAACTTTCTGTTCATTTTCTTCCTGCCCCTCCCCATTCTTTTAAAATCCTACGCGCAAGGAAGGCCTCAGTTCGCTGAAGCGCGGGCTGACCGAATGCAGTGACCGACATGGTGCTGAACAACTCCTGAGGCGCTGCCGCAAGGAAACGGCCTCCGCACGCGGGCGGCGGGAAGGCTGCCCGCTTCCATTGCCCTCGGAGCCAGAGGAGGCTTTGCTGCCGCCGCCGCACCTTGCTTGCAGGGCCGCAGAGGGTCTGCCCTGCAGTGGAAAGTCCCCCCAAAAATTAATTTCTGTCGGGAGACGACAGGCTTCCTTAGCGTTTTGCTCCTCGGGCCTGCTCTGGATGTTTATTTGCTTGGGGTTACCCTTCTCCTTACACACTGTGTTGCACAAGTGCATCGGTTCCCTTTGTGCCCTGCTTGGGACGGCTGTGCCTGTTTTGGGGGGGGTGTCCTTGTTGCTTTGCAGCTCTGGCGTGGGGCAGGGCTGGCTGTCCTGCGCCGTGCAGGGTGAGGCTTTGCCTTGATGTGGATAAAGAGGCTGAGCAACACAGCCCAGAAGGCTCTGATTCAGCCTTCTCCTCGCTCCTGCTAATTATTGTGACCCTTCTAATTTTCTTGTCTGCCGCATCTTCTCTTTAATATTTTTTTTTTTTTCCCTTTAAAAGAGAATTTGAAGAGAGAATTCGCAGTACAGCTGTCTTCCTAACCTGGCCGTGCTTAGGATGGACTACATGGGAGACAGAAATGGTCTGGTAGAAATTTAGGAAACTGATGTTTAATTACAATTCTCTCTATAGAGAGCAGGCTCTCTGTGTGATTGGGGTATCTCATATGTGGGGCTGAACCTGTACTGGATTTGCATCAGCAAAAAATAGCTGGGCTTTAATTTGCAGGGCGATGATGGTTGCTTATTGCACTGTAAAAGCTTTATTATGTTTGGATTTTGGGTGCATGTGCCAATGAATTGGTGGGGTAGGTTATTTAGCGAGGGGATAGAAGGAGTAGTAGGTGGGGAAAGCCGTCATCCTGATGATAACGCTCTCTGTGCGATCCAGGGAAAATGTATATGTATTTAAAAAAAAATTTACTCTCTCTTGTGATGGATTGTGTTTTGTCCTAATAGAGCTAGTTGGTCAATGGAGTACCTCCCGAACATTTCCCACTGCTGGGATGAGAGTCCTCACGCTGTCCGAAATGAGTGCAGTGTATTGGCAGAGTATAACTGTTCATTTTTATCTTCTTGTTCTTCGTTGGTCCTAGTTTTCCAAATGTTGCATTTTGAGATGAAACTCTGTGGAGTTTTACCTTCCTGGGAAGCGGACATGGAAAAACTCGGTCACGTTTAAATGCAGTCAGAAGGGGGGATGCGTGCTGCTGCCACATGACTTCTTTTATGAAATTTTGGTTTTAAGCTGCAGCAAATTCACAGCAGCAATCAGAATTTTGTCAGGGAGAAATAAACTGGCTTTCACTTGTTCCGTGTCAGTGCCTATGTGTGTGTGGCAGTGGGTCAGTCTGTACTACTTCATTGAAGGAAAATTATTTCCTTGATTAAATAGTGGCTTTTTATTACATATCAGTAGCTGAGTGCTTAAATAGAGTTGCTTTTAACAAACCTGATATGCAGAAGTATGAAGGACTGGCACCGGAAAGGTAAAGCTTCTTTAAGATGACCTAGCTGGATGCAAAAGACCCCACCAAACAGTCCTAAAGATGGAATTTCCTTAAAAAAGCTGAATTCTTCATCTTAAAGGTATACAGCTGATGAAATATGGCGCTGTACCGTAATACTGACTGGTGAAGGTACACAGTGAACAAGTCTGGGTTTGTTCTCAGAATCTCGTGAATGGGCTGGCATCTACGCTTAATGCACTGATCAGTGGGAGCGGGGCAGCTGGAGAATGAGGATGGCAGAGGGTGTGTGTGTGTGTGTTTAAATTACTGGGGTGTGAAGCCGAAGTTTAATATTAGCACAGGGCACAGGAAAATTTAAATTGCCCCTCCGGGAGCATGCGTTGAATCAGTGGTAGTGCTGAGAATTGAATTTAGGTCTTAATTTGTTGATGTCTTATTTTCCCACGTTACTGTCCTTGTAATGTTTTCTTCCTATGTTGTAACGCGTGAGAATACTTGGGTGCTTTCTTTAGGAGAGGCTTTGTTGGTAAGTGTGAACTTTACAATTAACTGGCAACAAATGTGTTGGCAGTTCCCTTATAATTTTTGTGGATTCAAAATGAAATTAAGTGTGGGTTCTTGGCAAACTCCAGCTGGCTGGATCGGTGATCTCGGTGATTTGCTGAGAATACTGCTGCCAGCCGGACACCATGCTGGGGCATGGAGCCAGAGCAACGTGGAGAGAGCTAAGTCCTAGATCCCGTGTGTGTTGGCATTTTTAAACACCATAGCTCTGGCTTGTTTTGAAATAGTGTCCTGTTTTTTGGTAGCAGTGCCTACAGCCATCTCTCTCTGTTCTCGATTGCAAAGGAAGATACCCCTGGGTTGAGCCTTTCCTGCTGCTGGTGCATGTGCTGTTTTGCTCCTGTGTGTTGTCATTTTATGTTGAGGCATCGCTTCAAAGCGACTGAGGGAGCATCACTGCTCCTTATTCTGTTCCTCATCTGGGATTTAACAAGCAATACTGAGGTAATGCCTTCTCCGGCAGCCATACTCCTCAGGCAGTGATCTTATCTTGCTGTGAAAGCTGAAGAGATTGGGCTCTTGTCAGTGTTCGGATGGAGGAGATTTGAAGAGCTGTGAGGTGTGGCTGGAAATGACTCAAAGGGAAAAGCATCCCTCCTGAGCCGGTCCCTCCATCTAGGCTGGCCAGCTACAGCAAAACCAGCGTGGTGCTCTGATCTTCAGCCTGGGCAAGGTCTCTGCATCACAGCTATTGTACTGCCGAAGCAGGCTGTGAGTTGGTCTTCTGCATTTTCCCATGCTGCAGGCAGCCTAGCACTTCAGTTTGTGCTGCCCTTGTTTAGGGATTTCCTGTCATTCTCCTGTTGAGGTGAGGGCAGAGACATTCATCTTGCATCTCAAATGAAAGTTCGGGTCCTAGAGAGAGTAGTTAATATTCTGTGTATTGCACAATTCTGTGGGCGTGACAACCCTGTTCCAAATAATGTTGCTATTTCTTCTTCCTTTTTTTTTTTACTTTAAGGAAACAAAGGAACTTGTTGCATTTGGGGGGTTTTGTCTTGTGTTTTTTTTCTTTTTTCCCTAGCATCCAGCGAGCTGCACTGGTGGTTCTGGAAAATTACTACAAAGATTTCACAGTCTACAACCCAGCCTTGTTAACAGCCTCCAAATCCCGTGCAGCCAAGCACATGGCTGGCCTGAAAGTCTACAATGTTGATGGTAGGTGACGTTGAAATGTAGTCTCTGAGACTGGGTGGGACAGGGAAGGGCTGGGTTGGCTTTATGCTTTGTTATGCGCACATTCTCACCTTTTTGCTTTGCCAAATCCTTGTCTCTTGCTGGAAATCTTCCTAACAGCGCTGAGTTTGCCAGTTCCAGATGACTTTACAGATGTGTTTAGCCCACAATAAGGCTTTTGTCTTTGCCAGGTGAAATGGCCAAGTTTTGGGTCAGGCTTAATTGTTATATGGCTTGACAGGCGCTTTTCGGCACCACTGCCTGTTTTAGGCAGCCTCTGCTTTTTTGTCACCCTTGGGTCATCTCCTTGGTTGTGATAGTACAATAAATACAACTTTTAACCTAAATGAGTTCCCCGATCGTTTATTGTGCTGCTTCCACAGGCAGCCTTCAGGAAAATGAAGGAGGCTGGTGCCAATGTGGGAAGAAGCAACTGTGTAAGCACCAGTTGCCAGCAAAAGCAATGCTCATCGGCCTGCAGCCTTAGCACTAAAGTAGCTATGCCTGGCTTACGCATGGTCGTGCTCCCAAGTCATCGTGGTGCTAAGCAGTTAATGGAAATTCAGAGACAAATAACTATCTGCCTTGAGCTCTGCCACTCTACAAACCTGTTTCAAACTTTCTGGCTTTAAAGAGGCCTATGGGAGGATGGATGGGTGGATCCCTGTGGACACTTAAAGCAGTGAAAACTGGACTTAATCATTTGACACTTTTAAACCCTATCAGTGAAAGCTAGGCTTGATAAGCAGGGTGTGCCCAGCCATCACAGCCTTTATAAAAGTGCGTGTTCCTTTGATGGAAGAGCTGAAGTTGTGTACAGAAGCTTTTATGGTGAAGGATGGCCAAAGTCCTGTGACAAAATGTGGTACAGCACATCCTGCCCATGAATTCATTAGTATTGGAAGGCTTTGGTAGCTGGAAGGGAGAAGGGACTGAAGGGACTTAGCTTGGCAAGGTGGCTCTGTGTACAGTGTGTGGAGACCAAAATATGGAGACTATTTATCACATGGAAAAACATGAGGCATGATTGTTTTGCCTTCAACAAAGTTTCACTGCCTTATGGGTGGGTGTTTTGTTTGTTTTTTAGAGGGATCACCTTCATTTTTGGTGACTTCACAAATTTCAAAGACCTTATTCTAAGTGTTTCCCCAAACCTGATGCAGCACTGGCGAGTCTGTAAAATTAATTGGAGGTTTAAATCCTTACAGTTCGATGTCCCCACCTTGACAGAGGAAGGGTAAAGGGGGAAGGAGTGGGCAGGGAGAGGGGCAGGCTTGTCCATTGTGTCTCCCCTGCTGCCTGGAGTGAAGAGGTCTCAGGTGGGAGAAGACAAGTTGAGTTGGAGAGGGGAAGCAAACAGACTTGCTCTGCACTTCTCTGGAGGTGACAGTTTTCATTCCAGCTGCTCACTCTGTGAGACCTGGTGTGTGGAAAGTGAGGGCTTCCCGATCCCACAAGTGTCTGCATACCATTCAAACCCAATGGCAGGACATGCCGTTCTGGTTACTAGCTGGCTTCTCTTCACCTGTGCTGCAGCATCTCTTCAGGGGGCAGCAGTTCCTGCAGCACCTGCTAAGATGTTGGGACTCCCAAGATTGGAGGCAAAATTACCAGTCTGGTAGCGTTAGTACCTTAGGAATTGCTAGTTCACAAGGGTTTGAAAGAGAAGGAACCAGAAGCAAGCTCCAGATGTGACTGGCAGGCCTTTTCAAGTGTCAAGCTCATTAGCATGCCAGGGCCCAAAAATTTGTGCCTTCTGTTCTGGGGCAGTACTGGTTGCCTGGGCTGTTCCTTGTGCAATGCCACTGCCTTTGTGAACATGGAAATCTCAGCCTTAAAGGCATGTCCTTAAGAAAATTCCCATCCATTTTATGAAGCAGAGTGTAGTTCTGGCTGCAGCTTACCTTGGCATTCTGACAGTCTCTTACACTCTCCATGTGAAAAGACAATAATGCTATTAAGGCAGCCTAATTTGTTGGCAGCTTTTGTATTTGATACTGGAGCAGCCAGGAAGGAAAAACATCTTGCCGTAATCTCTTTTATACAGAGTGGGGAGGCTCACCTTCAAAACCAGGATTTTCATCGCCAGGCATAGTCAATGAGGCAAATTACAGTTCTAACCCAAATTTGGGAGCTAGTGACTCCCTTGAGTCATATCCTCTATCTCAGGGCTGTCAAACAAATTTTGAAGTGTTTAGACTCTTAAGAAGCTGTCTGTGAATGCTTGTCCTTCGCACTGCTGAGCTTCAAGCTTCTGTCTTGGAATCTGGTTTGTGCTTTTTAGGAAAAAATTAAAAAGTTGCCTTTGCGTGAACAGAAGAATTTTAAGCATGTCTGTGCAATTGATTGTCCTTAATCACTGCCAGTTGAGAGTGTGGGCTTTCAGAGCAATTAGTCAGAAAAGCAACTCGCTGTGGTTTGGGGGCAGTCCTAAACTGCTTTTTCCCTCTGGGTAGACCTAGCTCTATCTTCTGTCTAGATGGGAGGGTTGGTAGACTCTTCTAGGGCAACGTTTTTTCCCTGTCTTTGCCCAAACAGCAAGAGCTGTGAGCTTCATGGGTGAGCTGCAGAACCTACTACTGTTATCTTAAGTTCACTAGTTAAGGTCTTATAGTAGGCAGCTCTGTCACTTGATCGGGTGTTACAGAGCAGATTGCGGCTTCCCTGTTCCTGTAGCTGTGTAGCATCTGTTAACAGCATCGGGAGCCATAATGGCAGGTGCTGCTCAAAGTGCCATGAGAAGCTACTACATATACGCACCCCAGCCTACCCTATTGCAGGACTGCTGCTTTGACAGCATCTGCCCTTCTGGAAAACCCTATGCTTTGTCTGAAGGTGACCCTGCTGCCTCTGCATCCTGGTTTTCCTGCCTGCGTATAACTGTCTGGAGTTTGGCTTTAGTTCATTCATCTCCACGTCTCATGATGTTCTTGTGTTTGTCTTTCTCCTCTTTCCAACTCCTCACTTCTTGTGCTCTCACACTGTCTTGTTGCTGAAATGTGGTGTGTTCCAGCTGCTCTTGCCTTCAAACTGAAAACATATATAATGGGTGGTAAGTTGCATCCTTGGCATGTGCACCTCACCTCTGCCTTTTGTGTATGTTGTGTGAGATCCTTCATCCCAACTAACTTCCCTCGTCCACGTGCCAAAGCCCCCTTTCTGAGTCCATGCTGCCTAGCAGTGTTTCTGCCAGAGCTCCTGAGACTGGGGAAGGGTTTATAGCTTCGGCTGGGAAGGCTGGAGCCACAGAGCACTTGTGACACATGCTGTGGGGTGCTGGTCTGTCCCAGCCCTGGTCCTATGGCAGTAACGCTGCCTTTTTCATATCTTTTTTTTATTTTGCTCATCCTCACCTCCCAAAGGCCCAGGTAACAATGCGTCGGGGCAGTCCCGCGCCATGATTGCAGCTGCGGCCCGTCGCAGGGACTCCAGTCACAATGAGCTCTACTACGAAGAGGCTGACCATGAGCGCCGAGTGAAAAAACGCCGTGCGAGGTAAAGCCATCCCTTCCCGGGTACTGCTCCTTGATGCTGGGAGGCTCAGTCCCGTGGGGCTTGCCGAGCCTGATGAGGGGGGGGACCCATGATTAAGGGCTGGAGGTTGGCTGTAAATCTGTCACAGCAAAGTAGTGTATGAAACCCATATGCATAAGGGTTGGTGACAGCTTGCAGCGGGAATTATCTGAAGAACATGCATAAAGCAGAGCTCATGTATATTATGCAGATAAGCTAATGCAATGTCATGGATTAGGGAACAGTCCAGTGCTTGACAAATCTGTAGTTACTTGCTGTAGAAAATCCCATTGTTTTCCCCCATGCCCAGGCTTGTTATCTCAGCTCAAGTAATCCAGGGACAGGATCGGTGGAGCACTGGGTGTTGCCTGTTCATGGGCAAGGAGAATATTTGCATTTGCAGGCTACTAAAAAGGGCAGCTTAACTGCCCTTTTCAATGAGTTGGGGAGGAAGGATGTGACCAGAAGCGGTTACATTTTATTTGGGAACATAAGTATGTGTTCTGCCAGTCACACTTAGGCGGCAGAGTTGATGCTTTGTGGAGGTGACCTGAGGTAGTGCCTCTATTTGCTCTGGAGCCTAATTACAGTTTATAGTTAACATACCGAACAGTTTGAGGCAAGTTGCTTATGGATAGGCACTCCTGTGTTGGAAGGAACACCCTGTGTTTGGAAGGAATGTGCCATAACTGCAAGGAGCTGACTTGTTTTGTGTTTTCTTTTGGCAGTTTATATTTCATTGAGAAAGTACTGGCACAGCGTGTCCCCCCAGCCTGCTTTGGTCTGACCTGTGCTTTGTAACCACTGTCTTTTGGGCTCTCTTCCAGCCTCGGAGCAATAGGAACTTAAACTTTACTTTCCGTGCGGTATAGCATCCTAACTCGGGCACATCTCCCTTACTTGCTGAATTTCATTAGAACAGCTGCTTAGTCAGAGGAAAACCATCAGTCACTAGAAGGTCAAGCCGTGTTTCAAAGGAGGAAGGTCAGAGCTGCAGCAAAAAGCCATGAGGAGATTAGAAACTGATTTCCAGCCCCCACCTCCTCCAAGTCAAATTAAACCAAATGAGCAGGGGTCAGGGCTTCTTGTGCTGTTCCTTGTGTATAGTCTGAATGCCGTTTGCTTATACCTCTGCTTGTCACGAGGCAGCTTCCCCTGGCTTTAAGGTGCCTCAGGTTTTGAAGGCAGTGTGGACAGTAGTTGGTGACTTGAGTGGAAATCTAGTCTGAAACAAGTCCTGTCTGGAGGGGCAGAAGAGTTTTGTTGGATGACTCTTCCATGATCATTGTTTATTCCTCACTAACAGCAGTGTAGCCCCTCACTTGCAAGTTAGCCCAGTACTAAGTAACAATTTGTATGGCATCTACTTGCCTTTTTATGGTGTGGTCTTGGTATTTGCTCACCTGTGCCAACACAGGAACAGTTTGCAGAGGATGCTTCTAGCTGCAGTGCTAAGAGTGAAGACAGGAGCCTCGTCAGTGTGCAATGGAGAGGTACAGAGCAGTCGTTCGGCAGCACAAGTTCTGTACGCAGTTGGTGTAAGTCAGAGCAGACGGCAGCTTGTGAGCACAGAGAGTTTTGGAGCAGTCTGTGTCCTGGGTCACGCTAGTTTATAGCCAGCCTCTTCCTGACTGCTTGCCCATCCCTGTGCTTCACACTGCAGTACAGTATGCTGGAACCATTGTTTTCAAAGATGTGCATTAAACACAAGGGCAGCTGTGTCTTGTTTGAGTCGTGTAGCTGATGTTTATGCTGTGCTGGCAGAATCAAGTACAACACTCAAGCTTTTAAAGTCTTAATCCTGGTTTATGACCCCCAATTGCTGGATGGCTTGGGAAAGGAAAGAAAAACTGTTGTCTACTGCTCAGACTGTCAGTAGAGAAGATTTTATGTAAATTGTCTGATGGCAGGCTGTGACTCTGTGGCAGAAATGGGAATAGGAGCTTGTAAATCCTGACTCCCAGGCTCTGCCTAATCTGTCCTGATTTTCCTTCTGCAGGCTTGTGGTTGCGGTAGAGGAGGCTTTCACTCACATCAAACGTCTCCAGGCAGAGGAACAGCAGAAAGCTCCAGGAGAGATGATGGACCCCCGAGAAGCAGCCCAGGCAATCTTCCCCTCCATGGCAAGAGCTCTGCAGAAGTATCTTCGCACCACCCGCCAGCAACAGTACCACAGCATGGAGAGCATCTTGCAACACTTGTCCTTCTGCATCACCAATAACATGACACCAAAGGTAATGCTTTGTCTAACGTTGGTGCAGGAAGGAGGGAGAAAGGGATGGCACATCTTTGTGTGCACACAGAACGGAAAACTGTCAAGGGAGGTGAGTGGAGGTTTTCATAGGTGCTGTCTGTGATATGATCAGTGCATTGTAGGTTGCTTCAGGTCTTAAAGGGAAGTAATGTTTCCTCTGCAGTGTCTTCTGTCTCTTTTTATATGAAAGTGCCTGAGAGATTATTGTTCTCATATCCCGTTCAGCAAAGGGAGTCCCAAAGAAGTGTTTGAGAGGGTGGCCTTGAGTCACAGGAAATTCTCCTAGCTGGCTGTCATGGTAGCAGCATGATGCAGGTAGCAACCTGGAAAGGACCGTTTTTTCGTGTGTATGGTTTTTTAGTTTTTTGGGGATTTTTTTTGTGTGTTGGTCTTTTTTTGTCCCCTCTGCAGTGCTGCGTGTTGGACTGCTTCTAATTATCACTTAAATCCCTGTCTGTGGGCCAATGTTTCTAATTCATGGGCCGCTTGGTTAAGCATCAATTTGCTGCTTCACGCCCTGACTGTGACTGTTGACCTGCAGACATAAGGAGGGACTGAATGATGAGGGAAACAGGTCACACGATCCCTCTCCCACTCTCCATGTTCCCTGCTAAGAACACTCCACAATCCTAGAGAAGGGTTAGAAATGCGAGAATTTAGTCCTGGGCATTTGCCCAGGACTTATTACACTAAGAGCAGAAATGCTGTCAAGGGATGGGGCTTAGTACCCTCTCACTGGGATCCACCTGGGACCTTGCCCAGGTATGCAAGGGGGAGTTCTACTGCCATTAAGATTGCAAAGGAGACTTTAAAACAGAAGCAACGTCAAACAGCATTCCCTGTTCTGCTTTCAATTTTGCAGCCTCAATCAGGCTGCAAACATGGAAACCTCTACTTTCCACCTTAGCTTGGCCTGAAGAAGGTAGGGCCAGCTAAGCCATCTGCCTGTCTGGGACTGCAATTTTGGGACAGGCTATGGGGCTGGTAGGGATGAAATGACCTCTACTCTACTGAACTGCTGCTGAATGGCAGTGCTGACATCAGAAGTTGGGGCTATAACTTTTCAAGCTTGCTGGGATGGACTGAAAGAGGATCTTCTGGTGGTTATGTCTGCTCCTGGGGTCTGGAAAGCTGGGAGGGACTGGGGAGAGGATGTCTTCTGAAGCGTGGAAGCTGAAACAATTTGCAGCGTGGCAAGCCCACGCTTACGGAGCTGTATCTGGGGATGGGAAGAAAGCATCGATGCGGAGCAAGTCGTGGGGCTGACGCCAATGTGTGTCCCTCTCTCGGCAGGCGTTCCTGGAGCGTTACCTCAACCCGGGCCCAACCCTCCAGTATGACAGGAATCGCTGGTTCTCCAAGCAGTGGACGCTTGTCAGCGAGGAAGCGGTCACAAGCGGGTTACAAGATGGCATCGTATTTGTCCTCAAGTGCTTGGACTTCAGCCTTGTTGTTAATGTGAAAAAAATCCCCTTCATCAAACTCTCGGAAGAGTTCATAGACCCTAAATCTCATAAATTTGTCCTCCGCTTACAGTCTGAAACTTCAGTCTAAGGGATTTTGAGGGTGGGTTGTTTGCGGATTTTTTTTTCAATATTGTGCTTTTGGGTTTAATTTCCCCAATGCTGACTGAAACTGGCAGATGATGGACCAGTAATATTTGACCATCTGCACTTTATTTGGAAAGGGGAGGGGGGAGTTGGGATATCTTATCTAGAAAGAAATATCTTAAGAGGCGACAGGGTGACTTGGTTCGGTTGGCTCAGCCTTGGAGACAGAACAGATTTTTTTTTTTTCCTTTCCCTCCCTTCTTTCCAGGCATACTGTAAATCTTACGCTTGCCCTTTCTCAGCACAATTGCAACATCGGTATTTTTGGTGGAGTGCTGCCTTACACTGTGCACGTGCCTGTGCTTTTGTGTCTCTGCTTTTGCTACCTGTAGCTGTTTCTGAGCATGTTGCTCACCTCTCTGGTATAGAAACCTTCTTGCTTGGAGGTGTGGAAGTCCCTGTTCACTCCGGGGGGGAGAGGGTATCAAAAGGGGTGGGTGTGAGAGGGCTGCTTCTGTGAGCTGCCTAATCTGGAGACTGAAGGCTTTCATTATTTTCCTCCTCTCCATGTCCCTTCTGTCACTGCTGCACCTGTACGAGCGTAGTGGGATGGGTTTACTCCCTGTGTCTCTGAAGTTGCTTCTCTTGAACTGGATCAGCCCATCTTACAGCTCTTCAAATTTT
This sequence comes from Cariama cristata, assembly GCF_000690535.1. NCBI lineage: Eukaryota > Metazoa > Chordata > Aves > Cariamiformes > Cariamidae > Cariama > Cariama cristata. The sequence goes on along the minus strand of NW_009628350.1, from coordinate 21,943 downwards.
TTTTTTTCTTTTACCAGTGCTTGTTAGTGAAACTGTTCTGTGTGACATAACTCCCTGTTATCTCTCGCCTGCTTCCTTCTCTCCTGCTTGCCCACGTCTTTGTTGGGCACTCCCAAGGCTCCCTGTTTCTGTCCCCTTCTGTCTGGCTTTCTGAATGTGTTTCTCCAGCTATGATCCCCTTGGGGTCTGCCTTACCGCTGCTTCCTTTTGCACCTGCAAGGTGGGTAAGTAGCTGGCTTCTCCTCACATAAATCACAGACCCTCCCTACATGTGACAGACTCTATGAGGGGAAGGGAGTGCAGGCAGGAATG
>NW_009628350.1:20958-21571 GCF_000690535.1 Cariama cristata | reverse complement strand
ATCCCTCCCTCTCTAGCTGGCTTCAAGTGCATCTGGAGGAAAGATGGGCAAAAGCACTTCCCTTCTTGAGGAGAGGAGCCAGGGAAGGGCTGACCTGTGCCACGCACACTTGCTTTGGAGAACTGCTGTGCTCTTGGAAACACTGCAGTGTGTCCCTCCCCACCGTACGCCTTCAGCTATAGCTAAGAAATACCAAACTATGTCTGAATGTTGAAAATATACCTGCCTTTCTTGGCCTTCTCTACTGCAGGAGTTTTGGCTCGGTGCCGGGACCTGCTCCTGAGAGATGCAGTTTTGTTTGTAAGGATGCCTTTGCTCATCAGTGCAGCTTTTGTGTGCAGCTTTAGCGTCACCTGAGTTTTATGGGCTTTTGGAAGGTTTACTTCTAACAATGAGTCTAAAGCAGTGTCTGAAGTCTGATTGCTGGCATCGCGTGACTCTGGAGGTAGTTCTGAGGCTGGCAGTGACCTGCTTCAGTCAGGTCCCTCCGAGACCCCCACCCAGCTCTGTGGCGGTGGATTTGCATGTGTGAATGCAAACTCTCAATTCATTCCGCCCAGTCTTTTGCCATGCAAATATCTCTATCAGGCAGGATATGACCTGCCCTCTATAT